>NW_028318918.1:1227500-1277500 GCF_062004578.1 Staurois parvus
GTGTGCTGGAGCTCTTTCTCCTGTCACCTTTTTTCTCTTGGTGTCAGGAAAACTTGTCAGATGTGAAAGCAGAAGCAGCAGACAGAAATGACACTTAGTACTCTGGATTGAGACAAGTACACACTGTAGAGGTTGAGAGCCAGTCAAAAGTAAACAGCTTCAGACATGGTTGGCACAAACATAAATCTATGCTCAGAGAAAAAAAGTTAACTAAACAAAAAACACAAAACAATAAAACAAACACCCCCCCTAAAAAAACAAAAAACAAAAAAAAAACAAAAAAACAAACACCCCCCTAAAAAAAAAAAGGAAGAAAACACAAAACAATAATAAAAAAAAAGACAGAAAAACCCAAACAGCCCCCTTCCCCCGAAAATAAAAAAAAAAAAAGAAATTGGCAGACTCGATGGTCCACACAGGCTTTTTCTGCTGTCAGGCTGTGTGCTGGAGCTCTTTCTCCTGTCACCTTTTTTCTCTTGGTGTCAGGAAAACTTGTCAGACATAAAAGCAGAGGCAGCAGACAGAAATGACACTTAGTACTCTGGATTGAGACAAGTACACACTGTAGAGGTTGAGAGGCAGTCAAAAGTAAACGGCTTCAGACATGGTTGGCACAAACGTAAATATATGCTCAGAGAAAAAAAGTTAACTAAACAAAAAACACAAAAGAAAAAAACAAACACCCCCTCTAAAAAAAAAAAAAAAAAAGGAAGAAAGAAAACACAAAACAATAATAAAAAAAAGACAAAAAAACCCAAACAACCCCCTTCCCCCAAAAAGAAAAAAAAAGAAAAAACAACTGGCAGATTCGATGGTCCACACGGGCGTTTTCTGCCGTCAGGCTGTGTGCTGGAGCTCTTTCTCCTGTCACCTTTTTTCTCTTGGTGTCAGGAAAACTTGTCAGATGTGAAAGCAGAAGCAGCAGACAGAAATGACACTTAGTACTCTGGATTGAGACAAGTACACACTGTAGAGGTTGAGAGCCAGTCAAAAGTAAACAGCTTCAGACATGGTTGGCACAAACGTAAATCTATGCTCAGAGAAAAAAAGTTAACTAAACAAAAAACACAAAACAATAAAACAAACACCCCCCCCCAAAAAAAAAAAAACACCAAACAAGACAAAAAAAACCCAAACACCCCCCCCCCCTCCCCCCGAAAAAAGAAAACAAGAAAAAAAAAATGGGTATACTCGATGGACCTAGGGTTCTCAATTCCTTTGACCATCTTTTTAAAACCAATGATGGTTTTAATGGTGGAATGGGTTTCCAACCTGAATTGGGGACAGAGTGCTGAGACTGGTGAAACGGAGCAAGAAAGGGACATCTTCCAATGGGCACATGTCTACTGATGACAACAGTCAAGGTGCCCAAAGACTGAATCCAGCTTCCCAGGCCAAATTCATCTACGACTCACTATTTGATTGTCTCACAGCAGAGGGCACTTTAATCTTTCTAAAGTTCTACTCTCTGGTATAGTGAGGCACTGGTGACGTAGTCAGGGCCTCACAGCTCTCTCCTGGGATGGCCATGTCACCAGTGCCTTCCAAGGAGGTCCTATTTCTAAACTGTGGGATTTTTAGCTGATGAGCCTAATGTGTTAGGATGTTATGGCTCATGGACAAACATCATTGGTGGGAAAAAAAAGTCGGCCAATGATGGTTTTAATGGTGGAATGGGTTTCCAACCTGAATTGGGGACAGAGCGCTGAGACTGGTCAAACGGAGCAAGAAGGAGACCTCTTCCGATGGGCACATGTCTACCGATGACCACAGTCTGAGACTTTTGTATTTATATAAACAGAATTAAATTGAACTAGCATAAATATTAGAATCTGACTGGACTGTAGCCTATTGAAATCCAATGCACACAAGCACACTGGAGAAGGGAGAGTGTTACAACAATACCCCCTGGCAGGTGACATGGACTCACCCTAGGAACGGAGTCTAAGCACCAGTTGGTTTTCACCAAAGCTCCTGATGGTGGAGATGGGTTGGGAACAGTGGTGTATTTAGGTTTCGTGCTGCCCTAGGCAACACAGAAATTGGCTCCCCCCATTGACCAACAACACCCCAGTTTCCCCCACCTGAGAGAGCCTTCTATTACCACCGCTCCCCATACACTGGCAACCCCCCACCCCGACAAGAGATAAGACACTCACCTTCACAGCTCCAGACATCCCCGGGAACAAGAGTCAGGCTCTGCACACAGCCTCTCTCAGATCCCACCTGGTCCCCGTGCTGCGTGTGTCCCTTCTTCCTTTCCTTCTTTCAGGGAGATAGCGCTGTCCCCCTGAAAAAAGCTGCTGCCCCCTGAAAAATGCTGCCCTAGGCAAATGCCTTGTGGTTAATACACCCCTGATTGGGAAGCCATAGTGGCCTCCAGAATGCTTTCAGCGATATGGTCATGGCCTTCATGATCGCCCCAGTTGAGACTGGAAAGTTAGTGTGGAAAATGTACACTAACTGCTAAGCAAAAGAGCAGTCAGATCCAGGCAGAGGTGGTGGCAGGAGGCAGGCATGAGGGTCGTCAGGTTTCGGCCACGTTAGGGGCACATGGCAGGCAAGAGAGTGATCAGTTCCAGGCGACGGTTGTAGGCAAGCAGCAGGCAAGAGAGTAGTCAGGTTCAGTTGAAAGTTGGGTTGCCACCTCTAAAACGAAACACATTAATTACACGGGTTCTGTGGCTGATTAAGGTGGTAATTACCCTCACTGAGCGCCTTCTCTGCATTAATATAGCCCCAGGACCCGTGTCATTATTATGGGTTTGGTTTTGAAGGGATGAGGTGGCAACCCTAGTTGGAAGCCATGGGCAAGACATTTCGATTTTTGCATTTTTTTTCACATGCAACTGCGCAGGACAAATAGCTCAGTGATTTTGTTTTTCTATAAATACACCCCATAGAGTTTCTTCAGCAATAAAATCTTCCTTGTCAGATATTTTTATTTTCAAAGTGTAACTTCACTTTTATTAAAGTGTTACTGAACCCACAACAGTAAAATCAGTCTGTAGATGCAGTAAAGCATGCTTGTTATACTCACTGTGCAACCTAAGGGGTTAATCCTCTGCATTGTGTAAAAAGGCCCTTTGATTCTTTCTTCTCTGTTCTTCCCCTTTTTCAAAGGACCACCTCTTATCTCCTGATAAGACAGACTGAACTGTAGGCATTTTGCACATGCTCAGTTTAGTGTGTATTGCTAGAGAGGTTTTTTTTCCTCTTGGGAGAGTGCATGTGATGAGCACAGGGCCAACCAGCACTGTCCAGACAGAAGTCAGGGGTTCTGCATCCTCCTAGAGTAGAAAGAAAACTCATCCTACAAGCTTTAACCAGTGCTCTGTTGGACACTGTTAGAAGTCAAAAGACTGCTCTATACAGCTGATGAGAAATGGTATTTAGCAGTTTATATTTATTACAATAATTGCATTTCCATATTCTGTGTACTGTGGGATATAGTGAATGAAGGATCCTGGGAGAGTGGATATAGTGAATGCAGGGTCTGGGGAGAGCGGATATAGTGAATGCAGGGTCCGGGGAGACCGGATATAGTGAATTCAGGGTCCCGGGAGACCGGATATAGTGAATGCAGGGTCCGGGGAGAGCAGATATAGTGAATGCAGGGTCCGGGGAGAGCAGATATAGTGAATGCAGGGTTCGGGGAGAGCGGATATAGTGAATGCAGGGTCCGGGGAGAGTGGATATAGTGAATGCAGGGTCCGGGGAGACCAGATATAGTGAATGCGGGGTACGGGGAGAGCGGATATAGTGAATGCGGGGTCCAGGGAGACTGGATATAGTGAATGCGGGATCCAGGGAGAGCGGATATATTGAATGCAGGGTCTGGGGAGAGCGGATATAGTGAATACGGGGTCCAGGGAGAGCGGATCTAGTGAGTGCATGGCCTGGGGGGGGGGGGGGGGGAGACCAGATATGGTGAATGCAGGGTCCGGGGAGACCGGATATGGTGAATGCAGGGTCCGGGGAGAGCGGATCTAGTGAGTGCATGGCCTGGGGGGGGGGGGGGGGAGACCAGATATGGTGAATGCAGGGTCCGGGGAGACTGGATATGGTGAATGCGGGGTCTGGGGAGACTGGATATTGTGAATACAGGGCCTTTAGAGACCGGATATGGTGAATGCAGGGTCCGGGAGACCGGATATAGTGAATGCAGGGTCCAGGGAGACCAGATACAGTGAATGCAGGGTCTGGGGAGAGCGGATATAGTGAATGCATGGTCCGGGGAGACCATATATAGTGAATGCAGGGTCTGGGGAGACTGGATATAGTGAATGCAGGGTCTGGGGAGACTGGTTATAGTGAATGCAGGGTCCGGGGAGACCAGATATAGTGAATGCAGGGTCCGGGGAGAGCGGATACAGTGAGTGCAGGGTCCGGGGAGAGCGGATACAGTGAGTGCAGGGTCCGGGGAGAGCGGATATAGTGAATGTGGGGTCCGGGGAGAGCGGATACAGTGAGTGCAGGGTCCGGGGAGAGCGGATATAGTGAATGCGGGGTCCGGGGAGAGCGGATATAGTGAATGCGGGGTCCGGGGAGACCGGATATAGTGAATGCGGGGTCCGGGGAGAGTGGATATAGTGAATGCAGGGTCCGGGGAGACCAGATATAGTGAATGCAGGGTTCGGGGAGACCAGATATAGTGAATGCAGGGTCTGGGGAGACCGGATATAGTGAATGCAGGGTCCAGGGAGACCTGATATGATGAATGCAGGGTCCGGGGTTTAGTAACACTTTAAGAAAAAAAAAAATCAGACCCCTCTGGGTGGGTGATGTACATTGCAGGGATATTACCAAACTTTGTTGCAGATTCTTACTGAATGCTTACTTCATGTCCTAATGAGTCTTTGTCCCTTTATACCTATTTAACCCTTTGGGAGTATTTCACTGAAACTGAAATTCACTGAAACTGAAAATTCCTATTGTAGAGGATGCCTAAATCAGACTTGAGTGCACATTTCTAGGGAAATCAGAGAGCCAATCACACAAGTAGGAAATGACATTCCTGGGGGCGATCTGAACACCAAGGGTATACATACATATTGCATTAAACCTGCAGATTGGAAAGGAAAGGTTACTTTAAATAACATTAATTACAATATCACAATTATTTTTATTTGCTCAACAACAGTGATGTTACCCTCTAAGCACTTGCCCACCGCCCTGTAGTAGAAGTATTGCTGCAGGGCTGTGCAAAATCACATATATACACATATATATATATATATACCTATATTTCCGGGTAGAGGGGGCGTGCACGCCGCCCTACCCGCGCCGCCATTAGCTACAGATGTCAATCACTGGGTCCCGGCCCAGAGATTCCCTGCCAGCACCCTGCGATCACCGAGTAAAACTGACAGAGGTGAGACCTGTGTGTAAACAGCATAGATCCTTCTCCTGCCAGCAAGCACATGCTGCTGTGTATCTCTCTGCACAGCAGCATGTCTCCCTAGTATAACACACACAACACACAGTTAACCCTTTGATCGCCCCAGATGTTAACCCCTTCCTGCCCAGTGCCATTAGTACTGTATTAGTGTCGATGGCAGTTAGTCAGTCCCCCCCCAGTGTCAGAATGCCCGCCGCAGTCCCTCTATAAGTTGCTAATCGCCACCATTACTAGTATAAAAAACTTAAAATTCCAGTATGCGGGCCGCGTTTTGCACGGGCACAAGAGCCCATTCATTTTAATGGACTCCCGTGCCCCATGACACTCAGGGGAGAAGTCCCTGCACTTCTTCCGAAAAACGCAGCCCACACGGGAACCTCGGTTCCCAGTACGGTTGCGTTTTCCAGTGTGGGCGGCGTGCCATTAGAACTAATAGTACCCGCCTGCAGGTCCGCATTTCTCTGTGCGGGTGGTGCGGCTGCACTTATTTTCGTGCGGATCCGCAACGGCACAACCCGCACATATGTGAACCGGGGGTCATATAGGTATTAGTTAATAAAGAACACCCGTCCTAATCAGTACTCCTGAATCCTGAGGATACACCTACTAATAACAAAACATATAAAACCATTGCATCAAAAATCGTGATCTCAGAGAACAACAAGAAAAGAGGAAAAGAAAAAGGAAAGCGAAGTGGAATAAAAGGAGAAACAAAGAAAGCGAAAAGGAATAATGGATAAAAATAATTATGAAATTAAGTGCAAAATAACACTTTAAATATGTGAAAGATCAGTGATCATTCACATAATTATCATATTGCATCTTAACAATCCTCAGATGTGATGGCTGCATTGGTTTTCTTTTTTAGACTTTCTTTCTATTTTCATCTGGTGGTCTAGTGAGTATATTTTTTTTTTCAAAAGAACAAGCTCTTTTGTTTATGTACCAGTTACAGGAATAAGACAAACCATTTAGGGGTGCTTACAATGACTAGATTTTATTTATTCATGTAAAACCTTTAAAATGTTTGCTGCAACTGCTTAGAAAGTGTTAGCTGGAATTTGGCTTCAATTTGTTGCTGTATTTAAATCTGCTAAGCAGGGGCAGACTGACCATTCGGGAACTCGGGCACTGCCCGAGGGCCCAGGGTCAGTAGGGGGCCCCATGAGATGCCTCTGGTACCTTTTCATAGGTTTTTTTTGGGTGTGGTTTGAGTGTGGGCGAGGACACAGGGGCCCCATGATCCCCTATTGTCCAGGGGCCCCATGAGTTCGCTGTCCACCCCTGCTGCTAATACATCTACCCCCCCCCCCCCCCGATTGACAATGCTGCTGTCTGCTGTGCCTTCTTTGCTCAATTATCCAGCGTGGGGGGCGCTCTAATACAGGAGATGTTTTACTTGCAGGATCATCAGATGCAGACAGAAAAAAAAGAAAACTAATGCAACCACCATATATATTACATTTTTGGTTTGGGGTTTAATACCACTTTAAGGCTTTTGTTCTGCGTTACGTTTTTGCTTTTCATCAGCTTTATGTTGTTTAATCAAACATCCAAAATGCAATTGATTGTTTATAAGGCAGCCAATTGTAAATGTTGGATTCAACTTCGAAAGATTCGCTGTCCAGCTAAGTCACTCGGCTCTCTTTTCAGTTGGGAAGGGGAATCTGTATGGCTCAGGGGATTGACTTCCTTTCCTATCTTCCCTTTTTCTTTCTATTCTTCCAGCTTCCAGATGTTAAATACGCCTTTCATTTTGTAAAGATTGGCAATCAATACATTATTAGTAATCAATGTGTGCCGTACTCCATGAGGTCACCCTGGTGATTCATACTGGTCTTTGCCAGGACGAAGGATCGTTAGGAAGCGCAACTTCAAAAAACAATTCTACAAAGTTCGTTAGAGAAGAAATAACTGTCGGAAAAATGTTTTTTTTCCCTGTAGCTCTGGAAGAGAATTTGTGTTAATGATTGTTCACAGAAGCTCAGAAATCTATTCTTATAGCCGGTATCAGACTTTCCAGGGACGCTTTTCCAGCTTTCCACCGAGGTGCTAAACCCAAAGCTTTGCTTTGATTCCTGGTGGAGATACTTGTGATAGAATGTCGGCGTCCCAAAAATTGTACCAAAGGAGATTTTATGGTGGAGGAAAATCCTGTCTGCACAGAGGAATAATATTCAAGCATAGCTCCCAGCTGTCCCTGATTTCGAGGGACTGTCCATGATTTCGAGGGACTGTCCCTGGTTTTCCAGGTTTCTACTGAGGTGCTAAATCCAAAGCTTTACTTTGATTCCTGGTGGAGATACTTGTGATAGGATGTCGGCGTCCCAAAGATTGTATCGAAGGAGATTTTATGGTGGAGGAAAATCCTGTCTGCACAGAGGAATAATATTCAAGCATAGCTCCCAGCTGTCCCTGATTTCAAGGGACTGTCCCTGATTTCGAGGGACTGTCCCTGGTTTTCCAGCTTTCTACCAAGGTGCTAAATCCAAAGCTTTACTTTGATTCCTGGTGGAGATACTTGTGATAGGATGTCGGCGTCCCAAAGATTGTATCGAAGGAGATTTTATGGTGGAGGAAAATCCTGTCTGCACAAAGGAATAATATTCAAGCATAGCTCCCAGCTGTCCCTGATTTCAAGGGACTGTCCCTGATTTCGAGGGACTGTCCCTGGTTTTCCAGCTTTCTACCAAGGTGCTAAATCCAAAGCTTTACTTTGATTCCTGGTGGAGATACTTGTGATAGAATGTCGGCGTCCCAAAAATTGTATCGAAGGAGATTTTATGGTGGAGGAAAATCCTGTCTGCACAGAGGAATAATATTCAAGCATAGCTCCCAGCTGTCCCTGATTTCGAGGGACTGTCCATGATTTCGAGGGACTGTCCCTGGTTTTCCAGGTTTCTACTGAGGTGCTAAATCCAAAGCTTTACTTTGATTCCTGGTGGAGATACTTGTGATAGGATGTCGGCGTCCCAAAGATTGTATCGAAGGAGATTTTATGGTGGAGGAAAATCCTGTCTGCACAGAGGAATAATATTCAAGCATAGCTCCCAGCTGTCCCTGATTTCAAGGGACTGTCCCTGATTTCGAGGGACTGTCCCTGGTTTTCCAGCTTTCTACCAAGGTGCTAAATCCAAAGCTTTACTTTGATTCCTGGTGGAGATACTTGTGATAGAATGTCGGTGTCCCAAAAATTGTACCGAAGGAGATTTTATGGTGGAGGAAAATCCTGTCTGCACAGAGGAATAATATTCAAGCATAGCTCCCAGCTGTCCCTGATTTCGAGGGACTGTCCCTGATTTCGAGGGACTTTCCCTGGTTTTCCAGCTTTCCACCGAGGTGCTAAATCCAAAGCTTTACTTTGATTCCTGGTGGAGATACTTGTGATAGAATGTCTGTGTCCCAAAAATTGTACCGAAGGAGATTTTATGGTGGAGGAAAATCCTGTCTGCACAGAGGAATTATATTCAAGCATAGCTCCCAGCTGTCCCTGATTTCGAGGGACTGTCCCTGATTTCGAGGGACCTTCCCTGGTTTTCCAGCTTTCCACCGAGGTGCTAAATCCAAAGCTTTACTTTGATTCCTGGTGGAGATACTTGTGATAGAATGTTGGCGTCCCAAAAATTGTACCGAAGGAGATTTTATGGTGGAGGAAAATCCTGTCTGCACAAAGGAATAATATTCAAGCATAGCTCCCAGCTGTCCCTGATTTTGAGGGACTGTCCATGATTTCGAGGGACTGTCCCTTGTTTTTCAGCTTTCCACCGAGGTGCTAAATCCAAAGCTTTACTTTGATTCCTGGTGTAGATACTTGTGATAGGATGTCGGCGTCCCAAAAATTGTACCTAAGGAGATTTTATGGTGGAGGAAAATCCGGTCTGCACAGCGGAATAATATTCAGGCATAGCTCCCAACTGTCCCTGATTTCGAGGGACTGTCCATAATTTCGAGGGGCTGTCCCTGCTTTTCCAGCTTTCCATGAAGGTGCTAAATCCAAAGCTTTACTTTGATTCCTGGTGTAGATACTGTGATAGGATGTCAGTGTTCCAAAAATTGTACCGAAGGAGATTTTATGGTGGAGGAAAATCCTGTCTGCACAGAGGAATAATATTCAAGCATAGCTCTAAATACCCAAATAGTGACTGCATCTGATTGGATGTAGTCACTGTTCAGTCAACAATTTTCCACCTGGCTTTTTTACCTGAATTTTGTCAAGCTGGGGGATGCTGACAAAGCCATCCACACCTTGAATATTGGCTGGTTCAACAGGAACCAGCCCAAATTCAAGCCGAATTCTAGAGAGGTCTGTTCAGTTTTTGTTGGTGTCTTACAAAAGCAAATAGGCTGTTCACTTTGTAAGGGAATTTTCTCTTAACTTAGTGAATAAGGAGGTGCTCTACTTACGTCCATCATCCAATCATGTACAAGCAAAAGGCCCCTTTCAGACAGGGCGGACCCGTCAATGGATCCACTTGCTTAGCGGGGGATCTCTCTGCTGATCCCCGCTGAGCAAGCTGATGACAGGTCTGTGTCCGCTCCACTGCTGTGAGTGGACACAAACACTGCCCACTGTTTTCTATGGGGCGGTCGGATGGATACGGTCAACCTGTCCATTTCCACCCTACTGTCATCTGATCTGAACCACCGGACAGATGGGGAACGGATCACCATACCTCTTATATAGTTATATAGTTAGTCTGGCTGAAAAAAGAAAAAAGTCCATCCATTTCAACCATTAAAAGGAAAAAAAAGTTATAATCCTATACCCACAGTCGGAGGGAGGCAAAAAAAACCAGCAAAGCATGATCGCCCCATTATATATTAGACATGGAGATCATACCCCCCCTTATGTATTATACATGGAGATCATATCCCCCCTTATGTATTATACATGGAGATCATACCCCCCCTTATGTATTATACATGGAGATCATATCCCCCCTTATGTATTATACATGGAGATCATATCCCCCCTTATGTATTATACATGGAGATCATATCCCCCTTATGTATTATATATGGAGATCATATCCCCCTTATGTATTATACATGGAGATCATATCCCCCCTTATGTATTGTACATGGAGATCATATCCCCCCTTATGTATTATACATGGAGATCATATCCCCCCTTATGTATTATACATGGAGATCATATCCCCCTTATGTATTATACATGGAGATCATATCCCCCTTATGTATTATACATGGAGATCATATCCCCCCTTATGTATTATACATGGAGATCATATCCCCCCTTATGTATTATACATGGAGATCATATCCCCCTTATGTATTATACATGGAGATCATATCCCCCCTTATGTATTATACATGGTGATCGTATCCCCCCTTATGTATTATACATGGTAATCATATCCCCCCTTATGTATTATAAATGGTGATCGTATCCCCCCTTATGTATTATACATGGAGATCATATCCCCCCCTTATGTATTATACATGGAGATCATATCCCCCCTTATGTATTGTACATGGAGATCATATCCCCCCTTATGTATTATACATGGAGATCATATCCCCCCTTATGTATTATACATGGAGATCATATCCCCCTTATGTATTATACATGGAGATCATATCCCCCTTATGTATTATACATGGAGATCATATCCCCCTTATGTATCATACATGGAGATCATATCCCCCCCCCTTATGTATTATACATGGAGATCATATCCCCCTTATGTATTATACATGGAGATCATACCCCCCCTTATGTATTATACATGGAGATCATATCCCCCCCTTATGTATTGTACATGGAGATCATATCCCCCCTTATGTATTATACATGGAGATCATATCCCCCCCTTATGTATTATACATGGAGATCATATCCCCCCTTATGTATTATACATGGAGATCATATCCCCCCTTATGTATTATACATGGAGATCATATCCCCCCCCTTATGTATTATACATGGAGATCATATCCCCCTTATGTATTATACATGGAGATCATACCCCCCCTTATGTATTATACATGGAGATCATATCCCCCCCTTATGTATTGTACATGGAGATCATATCCCCCCTTATGTATTATACATGGAGATCATATCCCCCTTATGTATTATACATGGAGATCATATCCCCCCTTATGTATTATACATGGAGATCATATCCCCCCTTATGTATTATACATGGAGATCATATCCCCCTTATGTATTATATATGGAGATCATATCCCCCCTTATGTATTATACATGGAGATCATATCCCCCCTTATGTATTATACATGGAGATCATATCCCCCTTATGTATTATACATGGAGATCATATCCCCCTTATGTATTATACATGGTGATCATATCCCCCTTATGTATTATACATGGAGATCATATCCCCCCTTATGTATTGTACATGGAGATCATATCCCCCCTTATGTATTATACATGGAGATCATATCCCCCCTTATGTATTATACATGGAGATCATATCCCCCTTATGTATTATACATGGAGATCATATCCCCCTTATGTATTATACATGGAGATCATATCCCCCTTATGTATTATACATGGAGATCATATCCCCCTTATGTATTATACATGGAGATCATATCCCCCCTTATGTATTATACATGGTGATCGTATCCCCCCTTATGTATTATACATGGTAATCATATCCCCCCTTATGTATTATAAATGGTGATCGTATCCCCCCTTATGTATTATACATGGAGATCATATCCCCCCCTTATGTATTATACATGGAGATCATATCCCCCCTTATGTATTATACATGGAGATCATATCCCCCCTTATGTATTATACATGGAGATCATATCCCCCTTATGTATTATACATGGAGATCATATCCCCCTTATGTATTATACATGGAGATCATATCCCCCTTATGTATCATACATGGAGATCATATCCCCCCCCCTTATGTATTATACATGGAGATCATATCCCCCTTATGTATTATACATGGAGATCATATCCCCCCTTATGTATCATACATGGAGATCATATCCCCCTTATGTATTAAACATGGAGATCATATCCCCCCTTAATCTCCTCTTCTCGAGAGAATACATTCAGTTCCTCTAATCTTTCCTCATAGCTGATCTCCTCCATGCCTCTTATCAGTTTGGTTGCCCTTCTCTGTACTTTCTCCAGTTCCCCAATGTTCTTTTTGTGAATTGGTGCCCAAAACTGAACTGCATATTCCAGATGAGGTCTTACTAATGATTTGTAGGAAATTAATCCCTCTGTTTTTAGCGTACATGATCGGATGGGATGCCAGTGGGTGTCAGCAGACACATGTCCGCTGACACCCACCACTCCATAGAGAGCTATGGATGGTCTGATTAGGTCACCTGAAAAACTGACAGGTGGACCCGATTGGAAAGTCAGTGTGAAAGGGGCCAAAATGTTGTTTCTTTGTGATTTGTGATTTTCTTTTTTTTTTTTTCCTTGCATGTAATCAGGTATTCTTTGCAATATGAATTTTCAACAAGTTGACTAAGCTAAGGGAAAGCTCTTTTTTACAAAGTGAAAATTCCCTTGCAAAATGAACAACTTAGTTACTATTAGTAAATCAAACCGGTTGCATTCTTGCGGATGATCTCTCTCGTCACTTTTCATTGTAACAATCTTATTTTTACGTACTTGTAAACTCCAAAATAAAGAATTAAAAATAAGTGAAATTTCCCAGTTGGGCACAAAAATCTCCTAACCACTCCCCCACTCTACCTGAAATCAAAGGCAGCTTTTGGGTTGGAAGTTGGGTCTTGCGTCTAAACCACAACCAAATTTGCTGGATACTTTTATTTCAGAAGTTACTACATTCAATTCTGCTGAAGTAGTTAATATAGAAGTGTAATCCAGCAGGCTTCCTTTTCATAAACGTGGTTGTCAGTATGAGGGGCCATTGTTGCCGCCTGTGGCAGTGAAGGATTAATTTAAAATAATGACTAGCCCAGTAACTGCGTGCCCGGCAGGCAGAAATGGATTGACTTGATGCAGCTCATAATTAAAGCAGTATCTTTTTTGGCTGCCATGGACTTTCTTTATAAATGAGCGATTGTGTTTGGGCTCTCTAGCAAGGTTGGGCCCCGAGGGCTCACCATGATCAAACATTGACTGGAGGCTCTTCAGGTTTGTGAGGGATAAATCGGAGCAGCACTGCATGTTCCATCCTCTGAACTTCACACAGGCCAGGGGCATGCGGCTGAGCATGTAGAGGGGTCTCCTGGGTCCCTTACCAAGCCATCTTCTTCACATCTCTGTGACCCCAAGACTGACATCTCCTAGCCTGGATTTGTGTGCCACACCGTCTGATCTGTACTGTATATAGATATCTTTATACCGTGATACGTGCTTGTTTACAGCTTTATATGGTGCCTAAAGTATTTATTTCATTTCATGGTCGTGTTTGTACAATGCCTATTACAGTCAGGCTATTGGACACGTTTGGGCTGTGCAATGGAGGGCTAAATGTAGCATGGAGCTCCTCTTAAAGGTCATTTCCTCTCTAGACTGATAATTCTTGTTTATGTGGCTGCTGGTAAAGTGGATTACATGCTGGCCTCCTAGATCTAATATCGTTGGGTGCATACACACAGGTATATAAGGTCTGCAGCTCTCTTAAAGAAGAATTCCAGGGCTACACGTAGACTGCTTTCAACAGAATATTTATACACTCACCGGCCACTGTATTAGGTACTCCCGTTCAATTGCTTGGTAACACAAATTGCTAATCAGCCAATCACATGGCAGCAACTCAATGCATTTAGGCATCTAGACGTGGTGAAAAGACGACTTGCTGAAGTTCAAACCGAGCATCAGAATGGGGAAGGAAGAGGATTTAAGTGACTTTGAACGTGGCATGGTTGTTGATGCTAGATGGGCCGGTCTGAGTATTTCAAAAACTGCTGATCTACTGGGATTTTCATGCACAAGCTGGACCAATGTAATGTAAAAATATCTATATATGGGATTCTTCTTTAAGGCATAAATTAAGACATCATACTTATCTCCTGTTCAACAGTCCGAAGTCTGCAAAGGGTCACCAGCACCAGTATCTTCTCCCCCGGCTCCTTCCAGGTGCCAAAATTTAGCCATCTTCATTCACCAGCTGAACAGCCTTCTGGATTTTTCTCTAAAGCATAAATGAAGACATCATACTTACCTAGTCTCCAACAGTCCAAAGTCTGTGACGGGTCCTTCGCCAGTGCCAGGATCTTCTCCCAGGTTCTTTCAAGGTTCCAATCTTTGGCCATCCTTACTCACCACCTGACCAGCTTTCTGGATGCTTCTTTAAAGCATAAATCAAGCCATCATACTTACCTCTTCTCCAAAGGTCCGAAGTCTGTAAATGGTCCTTTGCTGGCACCAGCAACTTCTCCCCGGCTCCTTCTTGGTGCCAAAATTTGGCCATCCTCATTAACCACCATACCATCCTTCTGGATTTTTCTCTAAAAGCATAAATGAAGACATCATACTTACCTTGTCTCCAACAGTCCAAAGTATGTGAAGGGTCCTTTGCTGGTGCCAAGATCTTCTTCCTGGTTCTTTCCAGGTTCCAATCTTTGGCCATCCTTACGCACCACCTGACCAGGCTTCTGGATTCTTCTTTAAAGCGTAAATGAAGACATCATACTTACTTCCTCTCCAAAGGTCCGAAGTCTGTAAATGGTCCTTCGCTGGCACCAGCAACTTCTCCCTGGCTCCTTCCGGGTGCCATAATTTGGCCATCCTCATTCACCACCATACCATCCTTCTGGATTCTTCTCTAAAGCATAAATGAAGACATCATACTTACTTTTTCTCCAACAGTCCAAAGTCTGTGAAGGGTCCTTCGTTGGTGCCAGGATCTTCTCCCAGGCTCCTATCTTTGGCTATCCTTACGCACCACCTGACCAGCTTTCTGGATTCTTCTTTAAAGCATAAATGAAGACATCATGCTTACCTCCTCTCCAAAGATCCGAAGTCACCAGCAACTTCTTTCTGGCTCCTTCTAAGTTCCTGTCTTTGGCCATCCTCTTGCACCACCTGACCAACTTTCTCCCTTTAACCTGTAACCAGAAAATATCGGTCATGCCTAATGGCTTGGCTATGGCAGTTCTCCACAAAGCAGGGGATCCCAAGAGATCACCAAACTTGAGAAGTCCATATGAAAAAAGAAAAAGAGCACTAAATGATCTTAAGTATCGCAGATTTATGATCGCTTAGCGCTTTCTTTTTCATTTTTATGTCAGCTCTACTGAAGACCTTTGGGTTGAAATTGGAATGCCGACTGTGAGCCAGGTTGTTCTTGTTCAACATCAGCACCTGACCTCATAATTGTTCTTTTGTATGAATGGGCACACATTTCTACAAACGCCCTCTAAAGCCTTGTGCAAAGAATTATATTAGTGAAAATGTGTTTTTATATAATTAATCCAAAAATTAATAAATAGAATATAACTCGTGAGTACAATTCCGAAATATATCACCCAATATACAACTTAATCCCTCAATGTGTTTGTGAAAAAAATAGTCCACTACTAAATAAAAAGTCCAAAAAAATATAAATCAATAAAAGTCCACAAAAAAGTCCACAAAAAAATCAAGCCAATTCTTCCACCGAATCCACCTCAAAAAAAGAAAACTCATATAGTGCATTACCTTTTTTAAATAAAATTATCAACTTCATATACAGTGAATCCGTGAGAAAACCAGTGAGAAAATGTGAAAAAAACGTGATCAAACAGTGAAAATAAAGTGTATATAACACCCTTTAGTGCCACACCAAAAAAACAATTCAAACAGGTGTACACTTCTATTTGCTGTAAGGGTACCCTTACCAACCATCCACATAAAGTATGCCTATCACATTCCAGGGACTGCACAGACTAGACCTCATATATATCCTGTTGCTGCGACACTCTCTGGGCTCCTCAGACACTCTGCTCTCAATGTCTCCAAAAAAACATAATATAGGACAACATAGTGTAATACCGCCAATCTGATTTATAATTTAAATATTTATTTCCAACTTCTCACATGGTATAATTTTAAAAAACGCTTTTAGTGTAATAGGAGGAATCTCACAGCCATCCAGGGAGCGTCCCAATGCGCTTACACGTCCTTTTCCCTTCTCCAAAATGACCGCCAGTAGACTTCCGGTATACGTCTTGACGTCACTCTCCCTTGACGCGTTTCGTCATCGACTTAATCATAAGGGCAAAGAATGCCCAGAAGAATGAAAGCTATTGCAGACTCGGTGAGGCACAGGTCCATGATAATCCTCATGGTGGTGAAATGGGGTGTCCAACATGCTTACATAGGTGTGATGGTTAGGTGCTGTCAGTCTTTTGCCAATATAGAATATCTGCAAATAGTAATGTCTGATGTTATTAAAATATTGAAAGACGGTTTTAATTAGGCTTCTTATGCTGACCTTTGTTTATATGTCAATCAGTGAACTCCGTAGGGATGTGTCTTCTATTGAAGATCAGTTCTAGCAAAAAAAAGGAGACTCCGTGAACTATTAGTAAATCTAAGAAACATTGCTGTTATGCTGAAGTCATACTACATGCAGCACTATGGCAGTTTCATGTTACCTTCATGGAGATCTGTGGGTACAGGAAGAGCATACAAATGACTATCATTATCTCCCATACTAATAAGGGCCAACTAGATAGTACTGGAAGAACAGATAAGTACCCTTGCCTTCTGGACCTCTTCACTGCAGATTACCTTTCATGTATAAATCATGATAGACAGGAAACAGAAAGTGTTGTCAAAAGTTATTAAACAGCTGTCAAATGGTAGTGCAAACTAGAGAATGGAAATCTGTATGTTCTGTCCCACTATATGTATGTTTCTGTGTTTTATTAAACCGCATCAGATTTTTATTATGTAGTATGCTGACATCTACTGGTGGTTTAAAGCCACTACTACTTGTTTGTTTATGTGATTTGGTACCTCCCTTTGTCCTCACCTCCTGTTTAAAATTTTTGTAAAGTATTTTTTTTTAAATACCAAACACATCATATTTACCTGCTCTGTGAAATGGTTTTGCACAGATCAACCACCAACCCTTTTCTCGGTTCTCCACCAACGCTCTGGGCTCCTCTTCTTATCCATGTGCCATCATACGAAGCCACTTCCTATGGTGACAAGCGTTCGGGCTTGATCCCAAGCCACGCTCTGGGTATTCATTGACACTCACAGTGCTGTTTGGCCCTTCCAATGGCTCCCTCTACTCTCACTGAGTTCAGTGAAGAGGGAGAGAGAGTTCAGCAATGTTACTCTTGGGCACAGCACTGGATTGAGATCGGGGTCAGGTAGGTATGTAAGGGCTAAGGGAAGGATCTGACAATAGAAGGTTTTTTACCTTAACCTCCCTGGCAGTATTCCCGAGTGTAGCTCGGGGTTAATAATCTGTGCCAAAAGCGGTAACCCCGAGCTACACTCAGGATTACCCTGCAGCGTTGCTCTGGGATTCCCTCGATCAATTAATTTGTCCTGCGCTCCCACGATGTCCCTCCTGCAGCGTCCCCGGCCATCTCCTCCGGCCGATGTCGGTATCCGTCTTCCGGGTTCCAGTCCCTGCCAGCGTCGGGATGTACGGGGGCCGGAACTGGCAGGAAATTAAAAAATTTTAAAAAGTGACATTCACTAAATACACTAAAATCACATAGTATAACATTACTTTATCAAACCATTTCACATACATTTTGTCCCGAGTGCTTTGTCCGGCGCCCTGCCTGCATTTTTACTGTTCTTTCTGCCTGGAAACTGAGAAACGTCCATGGCGTCCAAAAAGCGTCCCTTTAGGTCAAAAGCGGTTTTAGACCGGCTAGAGAACAGCGATAGTAAATCAGAACCACTTGCAGAATTGAGTGATAATGATTCCTGGGGGAAATTGACACTGAAAAAGATTTTGCGACTTTGCTCAGCGATGTGCGAATTTGCCTCTGTATTTCAAATTTCAGTGTTTTTGGTTTGATTATATTATTGAATTAAATTTATTATTATTATATTATTTTTTTATGATTATTTATTAAATTATAATTTATGATTTCGTGTTTCAAATTTTATCATCCCTGGGATGCTTACTAGGCTCTTGTTCAGAAAGATTTCAGTGAGTTATTCCTAAAAATTACAGGCCTACAATAAAAAAATGACATATTTCCATGCAAAAAAATGTACCGCTTTCAGCACAGAAATACTGACATAATCAGACTGCTAGGGAGGTTAAAGTGACAACAAAGTTTCAGGTTTTTTATGAAAAAAAAAAAAAAACACATCATACTTCCCTGCTCTGTGCAATGGTCTTAGAGCAGCTTCAATCCTCCTCTTCCCGGGTCTCCTTCTGGCGCTCCTGTCCCCTCCCCTCTGCTGAGCGCCCCCAGAGCAAGATGCTCTATGAGACACACAGAGCGCGGCTCAGCCCTGCTCCCTCCTCACTGGCTGTGATTGACAGCAGCAGGATCCAATGACTCCCACTGCTGTGTCCCAGCCACGTTTCTCTTGTGCACAGCGCTGGATTGGGATCAGGCTCAGGTACGTATTAGGGGGGGCTGAGGGGGGAGATGCACAATGAAGGTTTCATGCATAGAATGCATTAAGGCAAAAACCTTCAGCCTTCACAACCATTTTAATGCTTGTTAGTTCAGTCCTAACAGACCCTCCATTTCTACCATGTTTTCACAGTCCATGTACTCCAGGACAAGGACAGCACTTAGGAAAGTCATTGTCTTCTTACACTTCAAAAGACTGGAAATAACATCCCGTGTACTGCACTTGTCTAAAGTAAAATTGGGTTTGATCAAACATCTGTGTCTTATTGAAGAGTTAAGCTGTCTGTGGATGGTGCCAATTCAGCAGGTGATCATACTCCTACTGTCCAGACAGACTGGGTCTAAGTAGGTATGTCATTGGCATGGGAAACAGAACCGTAGATATGATTGTTGTGGACGCATGACTTCACACCTGGGAGGAATAGCAGCAAAAAGGGTGTGGCTACGCGTTTTGGAGCATCGCAGCTCCTTTCTCAAGCCATAGAGATGTATGGTAGAGCTAAAGCGATAGAGGTACTACAAGGCTTGGCAGAATGCAATTAAATGCTAAAATACTAATAAAACATAATAAAAAGAAAAAAAAGTAAGTTAAAATATAAAATCAATAAAGCCTTTTAGACAAGTCCAATATTATCTGGTTCACTTTAAACATGACCAAAATAATGCAAAGTAAAGGTAGAGGATATAAATGTAAATGCAGATTTTCTTTTTTCCTTCAGTACCTTCCATTTTTCCAAAATTATGTTTATTACTTCAATAAAGGGCGGACAAATTAACGTGCAATGGACTTTTTGGAGTCTCATTTGTCAAGATTTGTTCAGAAATTGTTCCGTGTACCCGTGTTGGCAGTATGTCACACAGCCCCGTTGCCGTTTGCAGCATGTGTCATTATAATAATGCATGATGTTCCGTCTAGATACTTCACGCGGATGTCATTTATCCCTTTAAGCCCGCGCCTCTCTCCTCAGGACCATGTGTGGTGGTGCTGGTGTGTATACCATCTTGTACAGAGATAGGGTGACATAATTTAATGCAAGAGATCCAGCTTGTCCCCACCTCCCTTTCATCTCCCCCAAACCTTGGAAAATGTTCCTGTGCTAAAATTGTATTTTGCCACGGGTTGTAAAAGGGATTTGTATGTCTTGCTGGAAATCTATCATGCTGTACAAGAGGATTAGCAGAAGGAATTTGCTCCATCATTTCCTCGGGAGTAAATTCTGCAAGGCTTGTCTCATCTGTCCCGGGCAGACCGCAGACTCATAAATAACCCAGCTCTGTCACTAATCAGAATTCTTATAGCATCCAAAGCTAATTGATCTGAGGGAGTTGAGAGGGGTTTTTTTGTTTATTTCCTTGGTAGAAAGCTGTTTTAGGAGATGGACTGCAATATACAAGCAAGAAGTGGCCTATGTTTTATAGAGACCTTTATTGTAGCTGCCATGCAGTTGCGTTGCTAGACCCTGCCACCCAAGGCATATGATCCAAGACTTCTACTGAGGTCCATAGTTCTCCTTTGAGATATGGAGATGATGCAGTCAATGTCTTACACAGTTTAGGAATGTTGTGTTATTTTATATGCTTTTCATTTCATCTATTACAAATTTTGCCATCATAATGTGACATTACAGTTTATACACCAATTCATTTTTTTTCACTTAAAAAGATTGTATTAGTAATAGATTTGATCCAAAGTGGTCAGCCCAGTTTTTCTTCAGCCCCTCAACCATTTATCCTGTTTGTTTGGAGGTGCCACTGGCCTACTATTGTAAGCTCGAAAGAGCAGGGCCCTCGAACCCCTCGTGTATTTTATTGTTACTGTCTTGTCTCATGTTCTGTCCCCCTTGCTATTGTACAGCGCTGAGCATACCCTTTGGCGCTATATAAATACTGTATAATAATAATAATAATACTAGGATTGTAGAAACATCTGAGCCACCAAGAATTCACCGTGCAACCTATACTTGGTTTTGGGGTGGGATCCAATGTTAGGCAGGTGTAGTTTGGCCTCCCTGCACTGGTGGTGCTGTTATGGAAGCCGTCATGCAGAAAGGACAGGAGTAACTCCTGTTCCTCTTTGTGTTGAGGTGCCGTTCGCCTACTAGGATTGTAGAAACATCGTTGCCACTAAGAATTCAACCTGCAACCTATACTTGTTTTTGGTGGGATCCAATTGTAGGCAGGTGTAGTTTGGCCTCCCTGCACTGGTGGTGCTGTTATGGAAGCCGTCATGCAGAAAGGACAGGAGTAACTCTTGTTCCTCTGTGCATTGAGGTGCCGTTCGCCTACTAGGATTGTAGAAACATCGTTGCCACTAAGAATTCAACCTGCAACCTATACTTGTTTTTGGGGTGGGATCCAATTGTAGGCAGGTGTAGTTTCGCCTTCCTGCACTGGTGGTGCTGTTATGGCAGCCGTCATGCAGAAAAGACAGGAGTAACTCTTCTTCCTCTGAGGCCTTTGTAGGCGTCTACGGGGTAACAGACATCTTTTTAGATGTTGCTGCTCTGGATGACCTTGGTGGCCTTTGTTAGTGTGGGCAGTACTAATAAATAGAATTGTCCCACTGCAGTTGGCACACATTTTCAAACAGGCTAGGTCAGGGGCAGGAAGTCACTGGTCAGGGACAATATGTCTAGTATAAGGAGAGGTTCCAAAGGTGAAGGGACAGCTGCCAAGCAGTTGTGTTGCTAGACTCTAACATCCAAGGCATATGTCCCAAGACTTCTACTGAGGTCCATAGTTCTCCTTTGAGATATGGAGATGATGCAGTCAATGCCTTACACAGTTTAGGAATGTTGTGTTATTTTATATGCTTTTCATTTCATCTATTACAAATTTTGCCATCATAATGTGACATTACAGTTTATACACCAATTCATTTTTTTTCACTTAAAAAGATTATATTAGTAATAGATTTGATCCAAAGTGGTCAGTCTGGTATTTCATCAGCCACTCAACCATTTATCCTGTTTGTTTGTTGGGGCCGCTGGCCTACTAGGATTATAGAAATGTCTGTGCCGCCAAGAATTCACCCTGCAACCTATACTTGGTTTTGGTGGGATCCAGTTGTAGGCAGGTGTAGTTTGGCCTCCCTGCACTGGTGGTGCTGTTATGGAAGCCGTCATGCAGAAAGGACAGGAGTAACTCTTGTACCCCTGTGTGTTGAGGTGCCGCTGGCCTACTAGGATTGTAGAAACATCTGTGCCGCTAAGAAATCAACCTGCAACCTATACTTGTTTTTGGGGTGGGATCCAATTGTAGGCAGGTGTAGTTTGGCCTCCCATCACTGGTGGTGCTGTTATGGCAGCCGTCATGCAGAAAGGACAGGAGTAACTCTTCTTCCTCTGAGGCCTTTGTAGGCGTCTACGGGGTAACAGACATCTTTTTAGATGTTGCTGCTCTGGATGACCTTGGTGGCCTAATAAATAGAATTGTCCCACTGCAGTTGGCACACATTTTCAAACAGGCTAGGTCAGGGACAGGAACTCACTGGTCAGGGACAGTATGTCTAGCATAGGGAGAGGTTCCAAAAGGTGAAGGGACAGAGTTTTACTTTATTTTACTTTACAGAGTATGGACTGCATGTTTGTGGCCACCATCTAGGAACTCTTCCCGCATTCAAGTGCCTTTGTTGCCAGACTGTCTTCCAGCCACCTCCTTTGTATGATATTGCTGGGCATTTTAAGCCATATAGAGTATTTTTCTAAAATACTGAGATTATGTTTTGCAAGACCTTTTGTAAAGTACAGCCGTGTTTCATAACCCCTGTTGCCACCTTGTTGGAACTTTGTGTGAATACATATTTGCTGCATTTCTTGGTCTTTGTGTGCATTCTCTCCACTTTGGTTACCAAATACCTGGCTCCACCTACACATTGACCAAATACACCCAGGACTTAAACAATGAAGAAGACATAAAGGTTCATTACAAACAAATAAGGTACAAAAAAAAGTACATGCGAACATGAACTGAAGAGGAAGGACCTCCCTGACTCCTGGGGTACAAGACGCCTAACGGGGCCAAGGTACTCTGTTCCACCTATCCAAAAGGCCTGGTGGATCCCTCTCCTTAGAGCTGGCTAAAACCAACCACTTAGTACTAGGTTTGGGGCTCTCCCGAAAAGAGACCTTCAGGCAGGGGAGGAAGGAAACTAACAGCCACATACCCTCCCTTCTGACTTTAGGGCAGGGCTGGAGACCCACATTGTACTGTCTAGGCGAGTGAAAAACCTGACAGAAAAAAGAAGTGACACATAAGTGCCAATGTGCTGTACACTGGCTAGACCCTGAAGCTAGTTATTTGTCCTATGGGACTGCTAAAGCAAGATCTGTTTGCGGTAGTTGCTAGCTCTCTTCTCCCCACCATTAGATGTACCACTTGTCTGCTGAATTCCCGATGTAGAAAAAAAGTTAAGCCTAATTAATCAGTTTGCATTGGCAAAATGCTGGCATCTGTGTACTCTCACCTACTTTTTTGTACAGGTTCTGAATTCAATTTTGGCTCCAAAGTTGTCTATGAGAATAGGTGCAAGGCAGTGACAGGGAGTACACAGTGGGCTTTCCCATATTGGCCCTGATTTGTCCTGTTATCTGTTATGCCCCCACACAGAGCTTGGGTACCATTGACCAAGTGCACAATAACAAGTCAGCACCACTCAACCATGACTCACCAAGGAACTTGGAAGACTGGTAACCAGGCTTAAAAAAGAACTACGAGATAGGCAAAACAATCACCCAATAGTACACCACCCTACACAAAACACTAAACCGTTAATACATTTTGAAAATTCTTACTATTTAGAAGGAAAGTCTAATTGAGTTTTCATGACCTCATCTCTGCAATTCAAAAGATAACAGCATCTTCTCTGCTAAGGAGGTATAACAGCGGGGATTACATCATATCCTCTCCTCTCTCTCTGCAGTAGAAGGAAACTACAGTTCCCATCAATCACAGGGAATTGTAGTGAATGTGCGTGGGTACACTAGGCCTGTACATGTTAAATGTGTCTGAGAGTCTCGGTCTGCCCACCACTGCAAGTGGGGCTGAATTACATCACTGCTTCCTGGAGAAAGAACTACAGAAGGGATGTGCCAAGACCAGTGGCTGGAGGAATAGCAGGCATAGCAGCCACCGGACTTACAAACAGGAAACCAAAGAGAAATAATGGTTTAATTTGAAAATTAATAGGCTATTTCAGAGCAACCAGAAGATGGATGACATGTTCATGGAAGGTAGGAAATCAGCAACAAGGACATGTAAAGATGTTTGTGCCCGGAGGGAAAAACTCCCAGGAGTGAAAAGTCCAACCAGCAACTTGGCTGGCCGGCTGGACTTGTCCCTACCATTGACCAAGTCAGCCTTTTGCCAGGCACCTTTGCTGCACTACAATTTCTACAGAGATTCATGGGAGCCCTGTAGCAGATAGGAAGGGAGTTGGTGAACCCATACAGGGTTCTTTTTGACAAAAGTGAACTTGTATTTTAAGGAATGTTAACTGGCGTTTAAGGCATTCTAAAGTGACAAAATAATATCAGTGGAGACCACTTTAGCAAGCCTTACTTGGCTTACTTTACTTACTAAAGGCTCAGTATAAGGTTCTTAAAATCCTTTTGCACTTTGATGAATTAGGCCATTGTGTGTAAACGGCAGCTTCATTCATTGCTGGGATGTATAGAGTCTGGCACTGATTGAGATCACTGTAGATCCACTTTTCCCCAAGATGATGAGCTTTGGGTCCCATTGAATCCCTTCTTCCTGGTTTGGCGCACTTATAGGAAAAGCAAAGTTCCCTGCGGGAAAAAAGCAGTTTTAAATGAATTACTTTACTTAAATTTTGTTACATATCAGAAAATGTCTTCATCCCCTTCACTCATTTGTTTTGTATCCCCCTATATGTTTGATTCCATATCCCCTTCATAGCATCTTTGTTACTAGCAAAGCTCAAACCTGTCTGAACGCTGAAAGTGTTTGAAGAGCTTGGTCAGCCAGAAGTCCTGTAATTGGGAAGGTGATGGTTAGAGCCCTATAGATCAATAATTAGGAGAATTAATTGACAGCCTACAGTACTTTGTAGGGTATTAATCTTGTCCACTGGGCATTGGTTCTGCCCAACCCCCAGCTAATTGTAGGGCATTGTGTGCTTTAAATGACAAACTAATGTCACTCCAGCCGAACAACTCCAGATGACCTCAAGTGAACAGCTAACACCATCCAGGAAACAGTACCATGGTGCCAAAGTCAGATTTTGCACCATTTTTTAATTTTCTATAATCATTTTTTTTTAACCACTTGCTTCCAGAGGATTTACCCTCCTTCCTGACCAGTCCATTTTTTGCGATATGGCGCTGCGTTACTGTATTTGACAATTGCGCGGTCATTCAACACTGCATCCAAATTCAATTTATGTCCTTTTTTCCCACAAATGGAGCTTTCTTTTGGTAGTATTTGATCACCTGTGCGTTTCTTCTTTTTTTGTTTGCTATAAACAAAAAAACACCGACAATTTTGAAAAAAAGCAATATTTTTAACTTTTTGCTTTAAAACATATCCAGTGAAAAAATGTTAAAAATCTAATTTCTTCATAAATTTAAGCCAAAATATATATACGTGTAAATTAATTGGTTTATGTGAAAGTTATAGCATCTGCAAATGGCGGTATATATACTGGGATTTTTTTTTTTCATACTAGTAATGGCGGCAATCAGCAACGTATAGCGGGACTGCGGAGGGCATTCTGACGCTGGGGGGGAAATGACTGTCACTGACATCCCCACTGACACTAATACAGTGATCAGTGCTAAGAAAAAGCACTGACACTGTACTAATGACACTGGGCAGGAAGGAATTAACATCTGGGGCGATCAAAGGGTTAACTGAGACTGGAAGTCTTGGTTCACACCTGGAACACAGCCAGAGCTACATACAGTTTATACCGCACATCCAGAGACCTCACAGGTTAGTTAGGGATATAGTTCGTTTGGGCCAAGCTGGCCCAAACAAACTATCTAAAGTATGTCAAAAGATGGAGATTGGTTTTAAATCTCCAAGGCAGGTTTTCTTGATGGCATTGAGGCACGTCATTGTCAGGGATCAACAGCAGGGATGGCCAAATCAGCGTAGCCACATTAGGAAACTGAGACCAGGCTATATATAGTAAAGTAAATCTATTAATAGTAAAACAAAAGACATCCAAATACCAGGAACAGGAAACACAGCAAACATATACACTATATTGCTAAAAGTATTGGGCCAGCCCTCCAAATCATTGGATTCAGGTGTTCCAATCCCCTCCAAATCATGTGATTCAGGTGCTCCAATCCCCTCCATGGACACAGGTGTATACAATCATCACCTAGGCATGCAGACTGCTTCTACAAACATTGGTGAAAGAATGGGTCGCTCTCAGGAGCTCAGTGACTCCAAGCGTGGTCCCGTGATAGGTGGCCACCTGTGCAATAAGTCCATCCGTGACATTTCCTGGCTACTAAATATTCCACGCTCAACTGTTAGTGGGATTATAACAAAGTGGAAGCAACTGGGAACAACAGCAACTCAGCCACCAAGTGGTAGGCCACGTCATATGACAGAGCGGGGTCAGCGCATGCTGAAGCGCACAGTGCGCAGAAGTCACCAACTGTCTGCAGAGTCAATAGCTAAAGACCTCCAAACTTGATGTGGCCTTCAGATGAGCACAACAACAGTGCGTAGAGAGCTTCATGAAATGGGTTTCCATGGTCGAGCAGCTGCATCCAATCCTTATATCACCAAGTGCAATGCAAAATGCCAGATTCAGTGGTGTAAAGCACGCCGCCACTGGACTCTAGAGCAGGGGAGATGTGTTCTCTGGAGTGGCCAATCACACTTCTCTGGCAATCCGATGGATGTGTCTGGGTTTGGCGGTGGCCAGGAGAACGGTACTTGCCTGACTGCATTGTGCCAAGTGTAAAGTTTGGTGGAGGGGGGATTATGGTGTGGGGTTGTTTTTCAGGGGTTGGGCTTGGCCCCCTAGTTCCAGTGGAGGGAAATCCTAAGGCGTCAGTATACCAAGACATTTTGGACAATTTCATGCTCCCAACTTTGTGGGAAGAGTTTGGGGATGGCCCATTCCTTTTTCAACATGACTGTACACCAATGCACACAGCAAGGTCCATAAAGACATGGAGGAGCCAGTTTGGGGTGGAGGAACTTGACTGGCCTGCACAGAGTCCTGACCTTAACCCTATAGAACACCTTTGGGATGAATTAGAGCGGAGACTGCGAGCCAGGCCTCCTCCCCCGACATCAGTGCCTGACCTCACAAATGTGCCTCTGGAAGAATGGTCCAACCTTCCCATAGACACCCTCCTAAACCTTGTGGACGGCCTTCCCAGAAGAGTTGAAGCTGTTATATCTGCAAAGGGCGGGGCCAACTCAATATTGAACCCTACAAAGACTGGGAGGCCATTAAAGTTCATGTGTGTGGAAAGGCCGGCCGACCAATACTTTTGGCAATATAGTATAAGTAAGACATAAAGATATGTGAACCATAACCCAATAACAAAATACCTTACTAGCAATCTAAGTGACAGGAAGCCTAACCAGCAAACAACCTATATTAAATAAATACAAAAAGGGAACACATATCAACAGGGTAAACTAAAGCTGCAGGGAACAGATGGGAATGGGGAACCAGGACTGGAATCAGGAACAAGGGGAGCAGATAAGAGGCAGCAGGGTACAGGATGCAGGGCAGGCGCAATATCAGGCTATCAGGCAAAACACTGAAGCGACAGATAATAGTAGAAGGGGGAATAAATACCCTCCCAGCAGTCCGCATCAGGTGGAGACTGACTACTGGTATCTGCTGACAGCTGGGAGACACCCACTGGTGGACATCGGAACTACAACCACAGTGCCACCAACAGGTGATCAAGGTCCTGACAGTCACACTCATGTTGATTACTCAGGCTTTCTATATGTAGGAGATAGCAAGAAGCTTGCAGTGTGTGTGTTTGGGAATATTCATCTAGTAAGGGAAAAAGAGTCTTCAGATCATCAGATTACTGTCAGAGGGCAGTGTGGTAGACTGGTGCACGGCAGAAGCTTCTGGATGAAAAACCGAAGCCCAAAGCAGGTAGGCTGCATTCAAGGCTTCATTCAGTTTTGACTGGAGCTTGCCTTTATCATTTTTTTCTTTGCTGTAAAAGTTAAAATTGGGATTTGGTGCATTTTAATTCTCCCAGAAAAATTTGATTTTCATGTGTTAATGAGCAAATGACATCATAAAGTTCGACTCAGTGAAATCAGCGATGTTCCTAGACGCTGAAAAAATTTTCAACACTGTCTTGAGATTTTACAACTCTTGAGTGTCCTATTTTTAGCTTGCTGAGACACCCCGTCATCATGATTGCCAGTGCAGGTTAGAACTACATTGATGTGCTACAGTGTGGATTCTGAATATGCACATTGAAGTCTCTGGAGAAGAGGCACTGTAGGAGTGTGACTGAGGTTCAGGAGAAATGAGGAATGATTGTGAGCCCAAAATAATCCCAAAATCTAACAGGCTGGCCATCAGTGATATGGAGGTGATGAGCATAGAGAAGCAATGTGCACCTAGGGAAGTAGAGTAACACCAGCAATTTGGAAGGATGGTATTGAATGTACTGCTGGGGAGGTTTGAGAGCGCCTAGGTTTTCTTTCGAGAATTTTTAATAAGATTGTAGTGAACATACCAAACAGGAAGCACATTCATCCTGGAGCTTCAGATACAAAGCATAAAATGATGGTTCAGCCAAACAAAACTACAAAAAGACATACATAGGATATCTACGTAGAGTAGAAGACATTCCAGAATGTCAAAGTGAGACCTTATTCCGTATGCATAAGCTATCTGTACAGACCAGGGGCGGACTGACCATTTGGAAACTCGGGCACTGCCCAAGGGCCCGGGGTCAGTAGGGGGCTCCATGAGATGCCCCTGGTACCTTTTTCATAGGCTTTTTTGAGTTTGGGAAGGACACAGGGGCCCCATGATCCCCTATTGCCCGGGGGCCCCATGAGTTGTCCGTCCGCCCCTGGTACAGACTGTTATGAATAAACCAAACCAGCTTAACCTGATCTCCAGACAAGCCAAATAAATGGACACAAAGTCAAGGAACATAATAAAGATCAAGAGTGAGAGAAGAAAGAGAAGATAGAAGTAGTGGGATCCCAATGAGGATGCAAAACACTTGCTGTATACTCAACCATTCCCATCCCGTACAGGAAATCTAGGTTTTCACATGGGGAGGGTTAGGAACAAGTATGTCAGAACATCTGATTCCTGACAACTCAGAAGGATGCATAACAATGGAAATTTATGGGGGAAAAAATTATTCAGGGAGGACAATAATGGGACTCACACAAGGAAGGTTTAGGAATAGGGGCGGACTGACCATTTGGAAACTCGGGCACTGCCCTAGGGCCCGGGGTCAGTAGGGGGCCCCATGAGATGCCCCTGGTACCTTTTTTATAGGCTTTTTTGAGTTTGGGAAGGACACAAGGGCCCCATGATCCCCTATTGCCCGGGGGCCCCATGAGTTGTCAGTCCGCCCCTGGTACAGACTGTTATGAATAAACCAAACCAGCTTAACCTGATCTCCAGACAAGCCAAATAAATGGACGCAAAGTCAAGGAACATAATAAAGATCAAGAGTGAGAGAAGAAAGAGAAGATAGAAGTAGTGGGATCCCAATGAGGATGCAAAACACTTGCTATATACTCAACCATTCCCATCCCATACAGGAAATCTAGGTTTTCACATGGGGAGGGTTAGGAACAAGTATGTCAGAACACCTGATTCCTGACAACTCAGAAGGATGCATAACAATGGAAATTTATGGGGAAAAAAATTATTCAGGGAGGACAATAATGACTCACACAAGGAAGGTTTAGGAACAGGGGCGGACTAACCATTTGGAAACTCGGGCACTGCCCTAGGGCCCAGGGTCAGTAGGGGGCCCCATGAGATGCCCCTGGTACCTTTTTCATACGCTTTTTTCGTTTGGGCAAGAACACAGGGGCCCCATGATCCCCTACTGCCCCATGAGTTGTCAGTCCGCCCCTGTTTAGGAACTTTGGTGTGGGGACACTTTGGACACCTTCAGCTAGCAGGTAAGTGTGCTGAGAATTATTTTGTATTTCAATGATTTTTATTAATTTATAAACATTAAAAAAAACAGGAGCAACAAGACACGCCCACACAGGGGCCATCAATTGCACATAAAAAAATAAAGAAAACAGTGCTCTAACACCAACAGAGCAAAAGGTGCGCCCACATAGGGGCTATCAATGGCACATAAATGACAAATACATTGGTATAACACCAACAGTAACTCAAACAAAAGGCAGCTATCCACTGCCACACCAAAAACAAACAGAAATAGAAAAGGAAGGACGAGTACAAAAGGAAAAAGATGACAAGACCAAGAGCAAGTTCCTTAAACTAGTTGCAGCGGGCCTTTCCCTGCAACTAGTTTAAGGTTTTTTACCTTCATGTATTCTATGCACCCTCTGATCCAGTAACGTTTTCGACAGCCTCTGCTGTCTGGAGTCTCTTCCTCTTCATTGGCAGAGACAGCAGCGGGAGTCCGTGCTGTCAATCACAGCCAGTAAGCCAATGAGGAGAGAGCGGGGGGCGGGCCTGAGCCATTGCACTGGACATTGGACACATATCCTCAAGGAAGAGCACATAGCGGTGCCCCCAGGGCGAACGGCTTTCCCTAGGGGCACTGCTCGAGGGGGAAGAGTTAGGAGCGCCAGAGAGGACCCAAAAAGAAAAGGATCTTGTCAGGGCAGGAGCTGGGAAACAGACAGGCAGGCCTAACAACAATGTAATGCACAGGCTGACGACAACCACCACCCACAGACCAAAGTCCCTCAGGGCGCGGAGTCTAAGTCCCAGGCTGCCCTTTACCAGGGCCCCCGATGGTGGGGATGGACTTGACGCAGCCAGGAACCAGGTCGCGGCCCCCGAGGCACCCCAGCTGCGGTAATGGCCGCCGCCAATGGCGTGTAGCTAGTGGTAAAGACAATAGAGTAGTCGGGCAGGCCGGGTCAACAACAACGAGACAAAAACGGTACAGGACAGCAGACGAGAATCACAGGTCACGAGCCGGGTTCAGCAACAGAGGGTCAGATCAAAGGAGAACACAAAGAATGGTCAGGTCACAAGCCGAGTCAGATTCCAGGAGAGTCACGAGAGTCAGAACAGAGTAACAGCAACACAAAGACACAAGACACAAGTGCAAAGAGCATGTGCGGAACACAGGCTTATATGTCATCAGCCACACCCCTCTGGGGGATGGACCTCAGAGACCTGAAGGCATAAAAGATTCCTACCATGCTCTGCAGAAATCCAAGATGGATGCCAGCACATGGAGTAACATAACCTCTGGTAAAAAGGTAGGACCTTGACAGATCTGGACTGCTCTGTGCAAAACCACTGCACAGAGCAGGTAAGTATAAACATGTTTGTTATTTTTTTAAGAAAAAACTGAAGGTTTAGTGTCATTTTAAATAGGCGCTGCCTGATCCAATATGGCTGCTAAAGACACATGGGGCGGAAGCATCCAATCTGACCACTTCCCCATTGACTCAGGAAACCATAGAGGAACCATGTTCCTCTTAGGTTCTTCTCTAACTGCAGTGTTGCTGAGGAACAGCACCACCTACAGTGGAGAAAGTAGACTGCACCTACCTTCAAACTCACTAAAAGTTAAACCTTGGGGAAACCTATCACAGGGAACACAGTACAGAATGTACCTCTGGGGAGGTTTAGAAACACCTGGATTCTGGTAACACAATACAGATTTAGGAACAACCAATCTCGGAGACACATTAATGGATTATATAGCTGTGCGTTTGTTAGGAACGGTGGGGCTTAGAGACACAGCATTAAAGCAGGTAATGAGCATTTAAAGGCCTGGTATGGTAGAGTGTAGTACAGTAGAGTACAGCACTGGATTTGAGATAAGCTGGGATAGGAAAGAGTGGATTCATGCTGTACAGTTCAGGTTCAGATAGCTCAGTCCGGGGTGAGGGGATTTGAAGACAAAGGCAGCTGAGTGCAGCTGTCTCTCTTTGGTGGACAAGAAAGCGTGGGGTGGGTGAGGAAGGAAGGAATGTAAAGGGGGATTACAAATGAGCATACAGCAGCTGAGGCTCCCAAATCTCTAATGAGAAGGTTGTCCTTGCTAATTACTTAACCCGACAGACTTCCTTTTTATGATTCATTCACAGTATATGACGATGTTTACATTGTACATTGAGTTATTAATTGGAGTCAAAAAAAATTTTTCTTTGCTTATGTTCTTGGCAGTTTAGATTTCTCGTGTTCGCAAATCTTTTGAAATATAAGGGAATTCATTGCAATAATGAAGTACTCATTCACTTAGATTGGTTGACGCTTTTTATTTGGTGCCACGCCAGGAAGTAGAAAAAAATCTAACCTTACAGTGGATCCCCCCCACTCGTTATGTCTAGGGGTGAAGGAAAAAAGGAGAAATACACTTATTTAGTTCTCAAGCCGGGTCCTCCAGCAGTGTAATTGGTTCCCTGCAACCTGTTCTCTAAGCCACTTATGGCTGGAGTCACATACTCACCCCAACAGGGGCGGACTGACAACTCATGGGGCCCCCGGGCAATAGGGGATCATGGGGCCCCTGTGTCCTTCCCAAACTCAAAAAAGCCTATGAAAAAGGTACCAGGGGCATCTCATGGGGCCCCCTACTGACCCTGGGCCCTCGGGCAGTGCCTGAGTTTCCAAATGCTCAGTCCGCCCCTGCACCCCAACATGTACAATGCAGGGATAATAGCCCTGCATTGTACATGAAGATGCCAAGCCACCACTCTTGGACCATAAGTAATCTTGCATGCTCCTTTGGAGTGGGAGGGGAGGGCACTACAAGGGTATATATTTTTTCTCATTCCTGGAGTTGGGCTTTAATCTGGTTAACAATCTTATGATGTTGAGACTGAGCATTGTTCCCTAGGTAACAGAGGGTGTGGGCATTGTCTCATAGGTAATAGAGAGTGTGGACATTTTCTCAAAGGCAACAGAAGACTGGACTTGGTTTTTGAGGTAACAGGAAAGTGGGCATTGTCTCAGTAGTAGCAGAGGAGTAAAAATTGTTTTGGAGGTAACAGAGCAAATGGGCACTGTGTAATAGGTAACAGAGAGTGTGGGCATTGCTCCAAAGGTAAAAGAAAAGTCGACATTGTCTCAGAGGTAACAGAAGAGTGGGCATTGTCTCATAGGTAAGAGAAGAGAGGGCATTGTCTCAGAGGTAAGAGAAGAGAGGGCAATGTCTCATAGGTAAGAGAAGAGAGGGCATTGTCTCAGAGGTAACAGAAGAGAGGGCATTGTCTCATAGGTAACAGAAGAGAGGGCAATGTCTCAGAGGTAACAGAAGAGAGGGCAATGTCTCAGAGGTAACAGAAGAGTGGGCATTGTCTCAGAGGTAACAGAAGAGAGGGCATTGTCTCAGAGGTAACAGAAGAGAGGGCATTGTCTCAGAGGTAACAGAAGAGAGGGCAATGTCTCATAGGTAAGAGAAGAGAGGGCAATGTCTCATAGGTAAGAGAAGAGAGGGCATTGTCTCATAGGTAAGAGAAGAGAGGGCATTGTCTCAGAGGTAACAGAAGAGAGGACAATGTCTCAGAGGTAACAGAAGAGAGGGCAATGTCTCAGAGGTAACAGAAGAGAGGGCATTGTCTCAGAGGTAAGAGAAGAGAGGGCAATGTCTCAGAGGTAACAGAAGAGAGCGCAATGTCTCAGAGGTAAGAGAAGAGAGGGCATTGTCTCAGAGGTAACAGAAGAGAGGGCAATGTCTCAGAGGTAACAGAAGAGAGGGCAATGTCTCAGAGGTAACAGAAGAGAGTTCATTGTCTCAGAGGTAACAGAAGAGAGGGCATTGTCTCAGAGGTAACAGAAGAGAGGGCAATGTCTCGGAGGTAACAGAAGAGAGCGCAATGTCTCAGAGGTAAGAGAAGAGAGGGCATTGTCTCATAGGTAACAGAAGAGAGGGCATTGTCTCAGAGGTAACAGAAGAGATGGGAATGTCTCAGAGGTAAGAGAAGAGAGGGTAATGTCTCATAGGTAACAGAAGAGAGGGCAATGTCTCATAGGTAACAGAAGAGTGGGAATTGTCTCACAGGTAACAGAAGAGAGGGCAATGTCTCATAGGTAACAGAAGAGAGGGCAATGTCTCATAGGTAACAGAAGAGTGGGAATTGTCTCACAGGTAACAGAAGAGAGGGCAATGTCTCATAGGTAACAGAAGAGAGGGCAATGTCTCATAGGTAACAGAAGAGAGGGCAATGTCTCATAGGTAACAGAAGAGAGGGCAATGTCTCATAGGTAACAGAAGAGCGGGTAATGTCTCATAGGTAACAGAAGAGCGGGTATTGTCTCAGAGGTAAGAGAAGAGTGGGCATTGTTTTAGAAGTAAGAGAAGAGTGGGCATTTTGTCAGAAGTAACAGAAGAGTGAGCATCATCTCAGGGGTAACAGAAGAGAGGGCAATGTCTCAGAGGTAACAGAAGAGAGGGCATTGTCTCATAGGTAACAGAAGAGAGGGCATTGTCTCGGAGGTAAGAGAAGAGTGGGAAATGTGTCAGAAGTAACAGAAGAGTGAGCATCATCTCAGGGGTAACAGAAGAGTGAGCATCATTTCGGGTAAAAGAAGGATGGGCATTGAGATAACAGAGGCAGTAGGTGTAGTCTTTTCTGGCAACCAAAATAATAGACATGGCCTCAGAGGTTAATGAGGGAGAGTGCTTGATCATGAGGTAACAGAGAGAGTGGGTATGTTCTCTTGAAAGAAAAACTATAGGCATGGTCTTAATTAACGAAGAGAGAATGGAATGGTCAAAGGTGGTGAAGTTGGTGCATAGTTGAAAGGGGACATGATATTCGAGCTGCCTTACACACATATCTTTTTTGAGTAACTGGTAAAATGAGGTCATGGCTACAGGTGTACAGTAAAGCATACTAAAGTTGACATAACAATCATGCTAACTCCATGGTGCTACAGCCCATGAATGGCCTTAGTCTTCTGAACATAGAGATATCTTGTGGATAGAACCTTTATTCAGCCTAAAGTACAAACTAGTATGGGCCTGACAAACTAGTATGGTGCCTTGGACAAGGCTGGGACAAGGGGTGTGCTGGAGTGGCGGTTGCCCTGGATGCAACAGTTTATTATATGGATGGGGGGCACCAGTGAGATCATTCTGATACAAGGCATTTTGACAAGCGGATGACTGCTAGGGGTAGTATCCCCTAAGCTCGCACATAATGAAGGAGGATGGGGGGGTACAGTTTGGCTTCTTTGCCCTGGGCGCTGGATAACTTTGCCCCAGTGCTGGCTGGGGAACTAATACACCTAAAAACGTACAGTTGACTGCCTTCATTTTTTTTTTTGTCACTTAGGAAACTTGTTTAAATGTATTTCTTGGTTCTTAGATTGGACCTAATTGCTTCTGACTCCAGGGGAATTTGACCACATCTAACATGGGGAATGGAGTATATCTGGCAGTTATTCTCAAGGCTCCGATGAAAGCGGCCATTCACTGACTTATGTGCAAACTACTAGTCCCAGAGGAGTGACTTGGTGTATAGGTTCAGCTTCACTACCCCGACATTAGTATGCAACCCATGAGTCAAGGTATGCCCCGTTCCATCAGAGCCTATCAAACAGGTGTTTTGCTTTGTGACAGATTCCCTTTAGCGTCGTAAATCAAGACAATGGCCATTTTCCCCTTGATTTTACTTTACTTTTAAATGGAGGTGAACTCTGCTTGTCCTTAGTCCTCGGGTTTAACTGCTAACCAGATTGCCGAACAGCATCTATTTAACAAAAGGTTTAACAGCAGTACGCTGGGGTTGTATTTTCTGATTTACTAGAGCATAAATGGAGAAGCCTGGTCTATAAATACAACTTTCTAATGAGCTTATAAATAATCAATTAGTGCTACTCTGTTTACCACCACTCTTCCACCGCCTTCCACTGGAAGCCAGACTCTCACTGACCACATCGTCTTCTCCACTCCCAGCCAGTGGAGGTTAACCCTATTGGAGGGTGTTGGATGCACAGTACACCACCGGTATCCTCACTGACTGCTAGATGCTTGAGCCTATAAAGTCCATACGGAGATATCTGCTACCGAGAGATTTCCTTTTCTACCGTGCCAAAAAACAAAAGTAGGAGTTGTCTGATCTATGGATACTGTATATCTGTGGAAGCTTCAGCTATTTGGCAGAAGTTGAGAAATGTCATGTTACTAACATTTGCTTTCCATCTGAGTGAAAACTTATCTGTACATTTTTTTTTTTTTAGCAATTTCGAGAACTTCAGTATCTTTCGTTGGGATTACTGTACAGGAAGTCAGTTGTTTGCTGGAAAATATATCTGTTCCAGCTACAGTTTTATTTCAGATTATCTCCACTTCAGATAAGGCTCTGGAACTTTTACATAGGAGGAATAAAGAGCTGCAGTTCATAGCGCCCAATAAGATTTTGACAGTTTAGCACAGACTTTCCCAACCTTTTCGACAGAGGAACCATTGAAAAAATTTTCCAGTTTTAGGGAACCCCTGTTAAAAATTACTATATCTACAACGTTAGTGTAATGGTCAATGGGAAGAACGCGCCTTCTACTTGTGGTCATTGGGAAGAATTACCCCCTTACAGATAGCTAAAAAGTCGGTGTCAGTGGGAACTTACTGTATCTGAGAGGCAGAAATTGCTCATTGCTCAAGGAACCCCTAGCAACCCCAAGAGGAACCCCAGGGTTCCATGGAACCCTGGTTGAGAAACCCTGGTCTACCATATGGTTTTAGCTAATGAGGCCTTTGCAGTTGCTAACCTTCACGATAGGTAAAGCATTAGGTAGCAAGACTTGATGTTCGTCATTTCTGAAAGCCTGGTTGAGGATGTTGGGACATATTACACCTCCCTCTGTAGTTCCTCTTGCACTTCTGTGAGCAGGGATGCATTTTCTATTAAGCAAAATAAGCACATGTAGGGTTTTTTTGCTGAATAATTATTGGCCAAATTTTTTGCTACATCATTAGTAGGAATAGTCATCTCCATTTAAGGCAATTTAGAGATTTATACAATATTCTAAAACAAGTTAGGACCAGGAAAACAAGTACAAGAAGTGATCCTTGAAGAGCACCAACATCTGTGTGCCAGTTGGCTCCAATGACGAATATCCAGCCATGCATGTAAGTGATGGTTTTCTGCATAAATAACTATTTATTGGTTACACTAGATGGACTTGTGGCGTTTTTCAATCTGACTAACTATGTAACTAAGTTTGATGTGCGAACATGTTCTGGATATACGATCAGACACCTATCAAACTATTGAAGGCCTCACCGATCGTCATATCCACCCACTACAGGCCACATTTCTTCAATTTCTGCAAATATGCGTGAAGCTTTCCTAGTTGGCTGGAGGGTTTTATAACACTGATATATCTTAACTTTACTTGAGAATTCACCCAATCATACCTGTTCCTACCTATCCTCCACTGTATGTTTATGGTTATTATCAGGACTTTTTTTTTCTCAGAGAATAGGTGCAGGTACTCCTCTCTTCCTAATCACCCCTTGTTCCTGCCCCCTACCCACCTCCAAGCACCATCCCTTGGTTCCACCCCCTACCCGCCTCCGAGCACCATCCCTTGGTTCCACCCCCTACCCACCTACGAGCACCATCCCTTGGTTCCACCCCCTACCCACCTCCGAGCACCATTCCTTGGTTCCACCCCCTACCCGCCTCCAAGCACCATCCCTTGGTTCCACCCCCTACCCGCCTCCGAGCACCATCCCTTGGTTCCACCCCCTACCCGCCTCCGAGCACCATCCCTTGGTTCCACCCCTACCCACCTCCGAGCACCATCCCTTGGTTCCACCCTTACCCACCTCCGAGCACCATCCCTTGGTTCCACCCCTTACCCACCTCCCAGTACTGCTCCTTTTAGAGAATAGAGAACCAAGTATTGTTTTGTGGTGCTTAGTAATTTCTATGGAATTTGTTAATAAAAACAAGAAAATCAGTAAAATATTTATTTATTTCAGGTACTTATATAGCGCCGTCAATTTGCGCAGCACTTTACATATATATTGTACATTCACATCAGTCCCTAACCCTCAAGGGGTGTACAATCTAAGGTCCCTAACCCTCAAGGGGTGTTCAATCTAAGGTCCCTAACTCACATTCATACATACACACACTAGGGCCAATTTATACAGGAGCCAATTCACCTCCCAGCGTGTCTTTGGAGTATAATAGATCCCCTGTAGCCAGGAATAAGAAACCCCCATCAGTCACATTAGATTCTCCATCAATGACAGAGTCACTCAGCAACAATAGATCCCTGCAGCAACAATAGACCACCTCAGCAGCAACGGACCTCCCACAAGGATATATCCACCCAAGCAATGACAGACCCCTACAGCAACAACAGATCACTCAGCAGCCTTTATCAATAGACCCTCCAGCTGCCAGCAACAATACCCTGCTTCCTTAACAGTAGATCCCCCCAGGAACAATTGACCCCTCCCTTAGCAACAAAGGACCGCCTATCAATAATGGATGCCCCACCAGCAACAACAGACCCCCCCGCAACAAAAGATTCCCCCAGCAGCCAGCATCAATAAACCCTCCAGCACCACTTGTCATTACATATATACAGTGTTGGAGGTGCCGGAACTGTGTTCTCCTGTGTTCACGCTAAAAAAAGGCCCTGATTTATTTTTGAAAATAACTTACCCACATTAATAAACTAGTAAGGAAATTAACATTTATTTTTGAGTTTAGCAGCTTTTAGAAAATGGAAGCTGTTCTTCTGGCCTCGTACTGGTATACCGTCACTGGTATTTGTGGTGAATTCTACATCCTGCTGATTTACAGCACGATATTCACTGCCCCCTATTTAATGTACAATATTCTCTATGTACCTATATATGTATGTATGTATAGAATGGGCATTTGTTTTATAGCCTCGACCTTTGATGATCTGTCTAAAAATGATAAAAGTAGAAGGATGAAAGTTAATTCAACAAAAATAGTATAAAGCTTCCTAGGTCCACATCCTACAAATGTAAGAAAATTGCCTGACAAAAATTGTACGGCCAAATTAGCGGATTTTTCAGGCACAGTAAAAGACCTCACTGTCATATAAAAATATCACGGGGGGGGGGGGAGAAAATGGTACAACGCATATCCCTTCTGCTCTCCCTTACACAGAAGTTACGGCCCTGAAGAAGCCAGGTATATAGGCGAAACGCATTGACCGTTTTTCTATTTCTCAACCCTACTCTTTTTGGAATCAAAAACCATGCTATAAGTGCGTCATATGTAAAGGGATACCATTCCCCTCCCCCCGCCCCTGTTGTGCTAGGGGGTTGTGCATTACTTGTTCTAATAAATAATTTTTGTGAATATTTTATGTTAATAAATTGGGATATTTTTATATGATAGTGTGGTCTCTTACTGTGCCTAAAAAATCCTCTAGTTTGGCAGTACAATTTTTGTCCGGCAATTTTTTCCTGAATTCAACAAAATGCTAAAATGCGTAGAACCAGTAATCTATAATGGTATCCTCTGAACCAGAAAATATCAGAATTTTTTTTTTTAATCTATACCAGGATTTTTTTTTAAATCTATACCAGGATTTTTTTTTAAATCTATACCAGGATTGTTTTTTTAAATCTATACCAGGATTTTTTTTTTTAAATCTATACCAGGATTTTTTTTATAATCTATACCAGGATTTTTTTTTTTAAGCTATACCAGGATTTTTTTTTTTTTAAATCTATACCAGGATTTTTTTTTAATCTATACCAGGATTTTTTTTTTAAATCTATACCAGGATTTTTTTTTTTAAATCTATACCAGGATTTTTTTTTAAATCTATACCAGGATTTTTTTTTTAATCTATACCAGGATTTTTTTTTTTTAAGCTTTACAGGATTTTTTTTAAGCTTTACCAGGATTTTTTTTTTTAATTTATACCAGGATTTTTTTTTTAAGCTATACCAGGATTTTTTTTTTTTTTTTTTAATCTTCATTTTTTTAACTTAAAGCAGACAGCTTAAAATAAAGAATTGAGCTTTTTAAGACAAATTGATCCATTTCATCTAATAGTGTGAAGACCAGGGTCAGGACAAGGGGTGAGCAGGATGGGGGCAGCAGTGGTGGTCTAGGACGCCCTTTCATAGAACGCTCCAGATATCCGGGGCTACTGCTGTCACACCGTGGCCCAACATGCCCACGCTCCGCCCCATCTGCCCGCAGCTGACACAAAAGAACACTGTGCATGCGCAACTACAGTTCCTTCTAACTGCTAGAAAGCAAGCGACAGGCCGGGCGTGGGCAGTGCACACCCTATTCCAGAAACCGGCAGATTCTAAGCAGGGCAGTACATCCATTCTAGGTCATGAGTTACCAATGGGACGCCCTGGGCACTGAACAAACCTATCCCGGCAATGGTAACGTAATTTTTTGACCTATGCAGTCTTGGTGTATTGTTTGTGCTTTGATACACATGCAGAAATATTTTTTTCCTTTAAAGTTTGGGGCCCATAGATGGTAATTGGAGGGCAACACAACCAGAAATCCTCATGTATGAAGGTAAAGCTAAGAAAATCTAGTAATGTCTTTAGGAATGGACTTATGAAGGTCTCCCACCAGTTCAGAAATACTCTTGCCCATTGATACCAGTTGAGGTCCAGTAGGCAGCAGCTGACCTCTTTATGGGCAATCACCCCCTTCCTCTATAAATGGTGGGGGGTTTTTTTTTTGGTTATGGCTGTTCATGGTCCTGTCTGTTTATTGGCTTCGGGATTTATAAACATCAAGCTACGGACTCTTATAAAGCGGATTCCCAGAATACCTCGCTAGGGGAACCAGAATGGTCTAACTTTCAGAAAGTATGTTGCTGTTGTATGGGAATGAGGGCTTAAGTTTTATGACACACAAATGAAAGACTTGGCAGCGATTCAGAGAAACAGAATCAGTGATCATTTGCAGGCACCAACCAAGAATCTGTTAAAGGTTTAGGCCATATTCGTGAATTTCTTGGAAATGAAGGTACATTACCATATGGTCGGAGTGTCAATGGTATGTTAACACATGGCCAGTCCAGGAAAGTGATTACTCCAGGCGTGGATAAGATAGGTTGCTCACATGAGGTCTTGAAAGTCTTAATAAAATTGTAGTCAACTCAGGGTTGGTTGTTTGCGCCAAGGTCTCACCTGTGAGTGTCCATTCCCTAGGTTCCTTGTTCAATGTTCTGCTATGTTCTGGTCCTGGGAACCATAAGCCAGTCTGTTTAGTCATGTTAAGGGGTCCATCGACCATGGAGATCAAGTTTTCAAAATAAAAAATTTGAGAATGGCTTCATGGAAAGAGTCTTTTAGTGACAGGGCCGGATCTAGCCTGACCGATGTGGGGGTGCAGCAAAAAATGTCATGGGGCAGAGGATGGGAGGTTAGCAGGGCAGAGGACAGGGGTCACTGCTGGCAGGGTAGAGGACAGGGGTCACTGCTGGCAGGGCAGAGGACAGGGGTCACTGCTGGCAGGGCAGAGGACAGGGGTCACTGCTGGCAGGGCAGAGGACAGGGGTCACTGCTGGCAGGGTAGAGGACAGGGGTCACTGCTGGCAGGGCAGAGGACAGGGGTCACTGCTGGCAGGGCAGAGGACAGGAGTCACTGCTGGCAGGGCACAGGACAGGAGTCACTGCTGGCAGGGCACAGGACAGGGGTCACTGCTGGCAGGGCAGAGGACAGGGGTCACTGCTGGCAGGGCAGAGGACAGGGGTCACTGCTGGCAGGGCACAGGACAGGGGACAAAACTGGCAGGGCAGAGGATTGGAGACACTTTTGCCAGGGTGGAGGACATGGGTCACTGCTGGCAGGGCAGAGGACAGGGGTCACTTCTGGCTGGGCAGAGGACAGGGGTCACTGCTGGCAGGGCAGAGGACAGGGGTCACTGCTGGCAAGACAGAGAACAGGGGAACAGCTCCTTCTCCCATCTCTGCACTGCACACAGCCTAGGAACAGGCAGCAGAGCTTCTCGTCTTCACCCAGTGCATACCTAAGATCAGTATAGTGGCAGGTTAGGGCAGCATAGTGGCAGGATAGGGCGGTATAGTGGCAGGATAGGGTAGTATAGTGGCAGATTAGGGCGGTATAGTGGCAGGTTAGGGTAGTAAAGTGGCATGTTAGGGCGGTATAGTGGCGGGTTAGGGCGGTATAGTGGCGGGTTAAGGCAGTATAGTGGCAGATTGGGGCGGTATAGTGGCAGGTTGGGGTAGTATAGTGGCAGGTTAGGGTAGTATAGTGACAGGTTAGGGCAGTATAGTGGCAGGTTAGGGTAGTATAGTGGCAGGTTAGGGTAGTATAGTGGCAGGTTAGGGTAGTATAGTGACAGGTTAGGGTAGTATAGTGACAGGTTAGGGTAGTATAGTGGCAGGTTAGGGTAGTATAGTGGCAGGTTAGGGCGGTATAGTGGCAGGTTAGGGCGGTATAGTGGCAGGTTAGGGCAGTATAGTGGCAGGTTAGGGTAGTATAGAGGCAGGTTAGGTCGGTATAGTGGCAGGTTAGGGTAGTATAGTGGCAGGTTAGGGTAGTATAGTGGCAGGTTAGGGCAGTATAGTGGCAGGTTAGGGCGGTATAGTGGCAGGTTAGGACGGTATAGTGGCAGGTTAGGGCAGCATAGTGGCAGGTTAGGGCGGCATAGTGGCAGGTTAGGGCAGTATAGTGGCAGGTTAGGGCAGTATAGTGGCATGTTAGGGTAGTATAGTGGCAGGTTAGGGTAGTATAGTAGCAGGTTAGGGCAGTATAGTGGAAGGTTAGGGCAGTATAGTGGCAGGTTAGGGCAGTATAGTGGCAGGTTAGGGCAGTATAGTGGCAGGTTAGGGCAGTATAGTGACAGGTTAGGGCGGCATAGTGGCAGGTTAGGGCAGCATAGTGGCAGGTTAGGGCAGTATAGTGGCAGGTTAGGGCAGTATAGTGACAGGTTAGGGCGGCATAGTGGCAGGTTAGGGCAGTATAGTGGCAGGTTAGGGTAGTATAGTGGCAGGTTAGGGCAGTATAGTGGCAGGTTAGGGCGGCATAGTGGCAGGTTAGGGCAGTATAGTGGCAGGTTAGGGCAGTATAGTGACAGGTTAGGGCGGCATAGTGGCAGGTTAGGGCAGTATAGTGGCAGGTTAGGGCAGTATAGTGGCAGGTTAGGGTAGTATAGTGGCAGGTTAGGGCAGTATAGTGGCAGGTTAGGGTAGTATAGTGGCAGGTCAGGGCAGTATAGTGGAAGGTTAGGGTAGTATAGTGACAGGTTAGGATAGTATAGTGGCAGGTTAGGGCAGTATAGTGGCAGGTTAGGGTAGTATAGTGGCAGGTTAGGATAGTATAGTGGCAGGTTAGGGCAGTATAGTGGCAGGTTAGGGCGGCATAGTGGCAGGTTAGGGTGGTATAATGGCAGGTTAGGGTAGTATAGTGGCAGGTTATGGCAGTATAGTGGCAGGTTAGGGTAGTATAGTGACATGTTAGGGCAGTATAGTGGCAGGTTAGGGTAGTATAGTGGCAGGTTAGGGTAGTATAGTGGCAGGTTAGGGTAGTATAGTGGCAGGTTAGGATAGTATAGTGGCAGGTTAGGGTAGTATAGTGGCAGGTTAGGGCAGTATAGTGGCAGGTTAGGGCGGCATAGTGGCAGGTTAGGGTGGTATAATGGCAGGTTAGGGTAGCATAGTGGCAGGTTAAGCCGGCCAAACACGGGTCGAATTCTGAAACAATTATCTTTCGAAAATCCTTTTTAAGAATTTTCATTAAAATTTTGCACCATTAGTGGGCCACTGCAGCAGCCGATTTTTGTGGGACCATCAAATTTGAATGATCGGGCATGTTGCAAATTTTTTGAAAACGAACAAATTTCTAATCAACGTTGGGAGAATCGTGTGAGAAATGTAATTGAAAAAGAAACGGTTCCATTGTCGCCAATAGGGTGCGACTTGCCATGTGACTTGAAACGGTCAAATCGCATGAAGTCGCAAGATTTCGAAGCTGCATGTCAGTGCGACTTGGCAGACATCTGTGCGACTTCATGTACAGATGTGTATGCAAGTTGCACCTGAAATCACAAACAACAGTGCAGGAACATTTTTTTTTTTTTTCAAATCAGTGCGGCACGGCAAAGTCAGAGTTGCACTGATATGAACGGTTCCATTGTCAGCAACAGGGTACGACTTGCCATGTGACCATCAAATTGCATGAAGTCGCACAATTTTGAAGCCGCATGTCAGTGCTGCTTGGCAGACATTTGTGGGACTTGTGTACAGATATCTATGCAAATTGCACCTGAAATCGTAAAAAATAGTGCAGGAACCTTTTTTTTCAAATCGGTGCAGCATCGCAAAGTCGGAGTTGCTCCAATTTGAACGGTTCCATTGTGGACAAAAGGGTGCGACTTGAAACAGTCAAATTGCATGAAGTCGCACAATTTTGAAGCCACATGTCAGTGCGACTTGGCAGACATCTGTGCGACTTGTGCACAGATGTCTATGCAAGTTGCACCTGAAATCGCAAAAAAAGTGCAGGAACCTTTTTTTTTTTTCCAATTGGTGTGTCGCACCGATTTGAACTGTTCCACTGACAATATGGTGCGACTTGTCATGTGATTTGAAACTGTCAAATCGCATGATAAGTTGCTCCGGTGTGAACCAGGACTCACAGTTGGTTCTATCCCAGCCTTGTAAGATGTATCTGATTTCCCATCCTCTTCAGTGAATAACCTGCAATTTTTTTTTTTTTTTTTAAAAAAGCTCATTTCAGCAGCTCATGCGATCACACGGTGCGATGTGGCAGAATGGTTGGTGTCAGACGTTACATGAGACGCACTGCACAGCAGTCTGTCGCCTGATCTAAAATTGTCTTCGTTACGAAAAAAAGTTTGCTTTGGCAATAATAAAGCGGAACGAAATTGTATCTGAGAATACAAACTGAAAACACGATTTTATTCATTGTCAATATTTCAATAAAGTTTTTTTTTTACGTTCTGCAACCAATCAGATTAGAACTGTCACTTTCTGGTTGGAATAAAAGACACATTTTTGGAAACATCATTACTTTTATTGTAAGGAAAGTCATGTGAAAAAAAAAACAAAAAACTTTTTTTGCCAGTAATTAAAAATAGATTTGAATCATATCTTTGAAAATAAAACTTTATTTACATATTTTGTAACTTAGTTACTTTTTTTTTTGCTAAATATATTTTGTGACAACAAAAATTTGACTCGGTGGATGAGAATGATCGGCTCCTAGGACAGCAGAAATGTAGAACCGGCTGATCTTGTAGTTCTTCTGTTCAGGTTTATCCCCAATCAGGGGCGGACTGACCATTTGGAAACTCAGGCACTGCCCGAGGGCCCGGGGCCAGTAGGGGGCCCCATGAGATGCCCCTGGTACCTTTTTCATAGGCTTTTTTGAGTTTGGGCAAGGACACAAGGGCCCCATGATCCCCTATTGCCCGGGGGCCCCATGAGTTGTCAGTCTGCCCCTGTCCCCAACCGTCTAGAGCAGGGGACCCCAGATGTTCTAAACAAAGGGCCAGTTTACTGTTCCTTCAGACTTTAGGGGGCCGGACTGTGTCCAGTGGGAGTAGAAAAGGTCCTGACGTCAGTGGGAGTAAACCATGCCCCTTTTTTGGTGTCAGTGGAAGCAATGGCACCCCATTGTTGGTGTCATTGTGAGAAATTGTGCCCCATAATTGATGTCATTGGGAGGATTTGTGCTCCATTATTGGTGTCATTAGGAGGAATTGTGCTCCCTCATTGGTGTCATTGGGAGGATTTGTGCCCCATAATTGATGTCACTGGGAGGATTTGTGCCCCATAATTTATGTCATTGAGAGGATTTGTGCTCTGTTATTGGTATCATTGAGAGGAATTGTGCTCCATTATTGGTGTCATTGAGAGGAATTGTGCCCCATAATTAATGTAATTGGGAGGGTTTGTGCTCCCTCACTTGTGTCATTGGGAGTTATTGTGCTCCCTCGGTGTCAGTGGGAGGATTTGTGCTCCTTCATTGGTGTCACTGGGAGGATTTGTGCTCCTTTATTGGTGTCATTGGGAGGATTTGTGCTCCTTCATTGGTGTCACTGGGAGGATTTGTGGTCCTTTATTGGTGTCATTGGGAGGATTTGTGCTCCTTCATTGGTGTCAGTGGGAGGGTTTGTACTCCTTCATTGGTGTCAGTGGGAGGGTTTGTACTCCTTCATTGGTGTCAGTGGGAGGATTTGTGCTCCTTCATTGGTGTCATCGGGAGGATTTGTGCTCCTTCATTGGTGTCATCGGGAGGATTTGTGCTCCTTCATTGGTGTCATCGGGAGGATTTGTGCTCCTTCATTGGTGTCATTGGGAGGAATTGTGCTCCCTCATTGGTATCAGTGGAGGGAATTACAGTGTTTTGAAAAAGTCTTCCTCCCCCTTGGAATTTTCCACAACCAAAAACGTAAATGTATTTTATTGGGATTTTATGTGATAGACCAACACAAAGTGGCACATAATTGTGAAGTTGAAGGAAAATGATAAATGGTTTTCAACATTCTTTTACAAATAAATCTGTGAAAAGTGTGGCGTGTATTTGTATTCAGCCCCCTTTACTCTGATACCCCTAACTAAAATCTAGTGGAACCAATTGCCTTCAGAAGTCCCCTAATTAGTAAATAGAGTCCACCTGTGTGTCATGTGATCTCAGTATAAATACAGCTGTTCTGTGAAGTCCTCAGAGGTTTGTTAGAGAACATTAGTGAACAAACAGCATCATGAAGGCCAAGGAACACACCGGACAGGTCAGGGATAAAGTTGTGGAGAATGTTAAAGCAGGGCTAGGTTATAGAAAAAATATCCCCAGCTTTGAACATCTCACGGAGCACTGTCCAATCCATCATCCGAAAATGGAAAGAGTTTGGCCCAACTGCAAACCTACCAAGACATGGCCGTCCACCTAAACTGACAGGCCGGGCAAGGAGAGCATTCATCAGAGAAGCAGCCAAGAGGCCCATGGGAACTCTGGAGGAGCTGCAGAGATGCACAGCTCAGGTGGGAGAATCTGTCCACAGGACAACTATTAGTTGTCACTCCACAAATCTGACCTTTATGGAAGAGTGGCAAGAAGAAAGCCATTGTTGGAGGAAAGCCATAAGAAGTCCCGTTTGCAGTTTGCGAGAAGCCATGTGGGGGACACAGCAAACATGGAAGAAGGGGCTCTGGTCAGAGGAGACCAACATTGAACTTTTTGGCCTAAAAGCAAAACGCTATGTGTGGGGGAAAACTAACACTGCCCATCACCCAGAACACACCATCCCCACTGTGAAACATGGTGGTGGCAGTATCATGTGGTGGGGATGCTTTTCTTCAGCAGGGACAGGAAAGCTGGTCAGAGTTGATGGGAAGACGGATGGAGCCAAATACAGGGCAATCTTAGAAGAAAACCTGTTAGAGTCTGCAAAAGACGTGAGACCGGGGCGGAAGTTCCCCTTCCAGCAGGAAAACGACCCGAAACATCCAGCCAGAGCTACAATGGAAGGGTTCAGATCAAAGCATCTTCATGTGTTCGAATGGCCCAGTCACAGTCCAGACCCAAATCCAATGGAGAATCTGTTCCCAGACGCCCTCCATCCAATCTGACAGCTTGAGGGATTCTGCAAAGAAGAATGGGCAGAAATGTCTCTCTCTAGATGTGCAAAGAGACATCCCCAAAAAGACTTGCAGCTGGAATTGCAGGGAAAGGTGGTCCCACACTTTTCACAGATTTATTGGTCACTTTGTGTCGGTCCATCACATCCAATCCCAATAAAATACATTGTAACATGACAACACGGGGACATTTCAGGGGGGGATACATTGTAACATGACAACATGGGGGACATTTCAGGGGGGGAATAGATTGTAACATGACAACACGGGGGACATTTCAGGGGGGGATACATTGTAACATGACAACACGGGGGACATTTCAGGGTGGAATACATTGTAACATGACAACACGGGGGACATTTCATGGGGGGAATACATTGTAACATGACAACACGGGGGACATTTCATGGGGGGAATACATTGTAACGTGACAACACGGGGGACATTTCAGGGTGGAATACATTGTAACATGACAACACGGGGGACATTTCAGGGGGGGATACATTGTAACATGACAACACGGGGGACATTTCAGGGGGGGATACATTGTAACATGACAACACGGGGGACATTTCAGGGTGGAATACATTGTAACATGACAACACGGGGGACATTTCAGGGTGGAATACATTGTAACATGACAACACGGGGGACATTTCATGGGGGGAATACATTGTAACATGACAACACGGGGGACATTTCAGGGTGGAATACATTGTAACATGACAACACGGGGGACATTTCAGGGTGGAATACATTGTAACATGACAACACGGGGGACATTTCAGGGGGGAATACATTGTAACGTGACAACACGGGGGACATTTCAGGGGGGAATACATTGTAACGTGACAACACGGGGGACATTTCAGGGGGGAATACATTGTAACATGACAACACGGGGACATTTCAGGGGGGATACATTGTAACATGACAACACGGGGGACATTTCATGGGGGGAATACATTGTAACATGACAACACGGGGGACATTTCATGGGAGGAATACATTGTAACATGACAACACGGGGGACATTTCATGGGGGGAATACATTGTAACATGACAACATGGGGGACATTTCAGGGGGGAATACATTGTAACGTGACAACACGGGGGACATTTCAGGGGGGAATACATTGTAACATGACAACACGGGGACATTTCAGGGGGGATACACTGTAACATGACAACACGGGGGACATTTCATGGGGGGAATACATTGTAACATGACAACACGGGGGACATTTCATGGGGGGAATACATTGTAACGTGACAACACGGGGGACATTTCAGGGGGGATACACTGTAACATGACAACATGGGGGACATTTCATGGGGGGAATACATTGTAACATGACAACACGGGGGACATTTCATGGGGGGAATACATTGTAACATGACAACACGGGAGACATTTCAGGGGGGGAATACATTGTAACATGACAACACGGGGCACATTTCAGGGGGGGAATACATTGTAACATGACAACACGGGGACATTTCAGGGGGGATACATTGTAACATGACAACACGGGGGACATTTCATGGGAGGAATACATTGTAACATGACAACACGGGGGACATTTCAATACATTGTAACATGACAACACGGGGGACATTTCATGGGGGGAATACATTGTAACATGACAACACGGGGACATTTCATGGGGGGAATACATTGTAACATGACAACACGGGGGACATTTCAGGGGGGGAATACATTGTAACGTGATAACACGGGGGACATTTCAGGGGGGGAATACATTGTAACATGACAACACGGGGGACATTTCAGGGGGGGAATACATTGTAACGTGATAACACGGGGGACATTTCAGGGGGGGAATACATTGTAACATGACAACACGGGGGACAATTCAGGGGGGGAATACATTGTAACGTGATAACACGGGGGACATTTCAGGGGGGGAATACATTGTAACGTGACAACACGGGGGACATTTCAGGGGGGGAATACATTGTAACGTGACAACACGGGGGACATTTCAGGGGGGAATACATTGTAACATGACAACACGGGGGACATTTCAGGGGGGAATACATTGTAACATGACAACACGGGGGACATTTCGGGGGGGATACATTGTAACATGACAAAACGGGGACATTTCATGGGGGAGGAAGACTTTTCCAAGGCCCTGTATGCTCCATTGCTGGTATCAGTGGATAAAACAGCACCCCAAGGGCCAGATAAAAGTAAACAAAGGCCCACATCCGGCCCCCCAGGCCACAGTTTGGAGACCGCTGGTCTAGAGGGAATGACTATCCATAAATCTCTAATATTTGAAAAGTTGGAATTGTGTCGGGAA
>NW_028318918.1:1582500-1612500 GCF_062004578.1 Staurois parvus
AGCACTGATGGGCACTGATAAGGCTGCACCGATATGTGGCACTGATAGGCGGCACTGATGAGCATCACTGATGAGCACTGACAGGATTCACTGAGGAAGAACTGATAGCCAGCACTGATGGGCACAATTGGCGCTACACTGATCATCAGGGTACTGATGAGCTGCATGGTCGAGGTGACAGAGAGAAACCTTCACTGCGCCAATGCCAAAAAAACACGGTGAGGTGTGTCAATGTGCTATCTGGCATATTTTAACCAGGCTATTTTTTTTTTTTTACTTATTAATATGTAAATGATTTCCCTCCTGTCCAGTTCCTTTTCAACCCCCGCCCTCCCAAAAAAAAAAAAAACACACAATGAAAACGCGCAGATTTTCTGTAGATAGAATCCTGAGCGATCAGACTATGGGCACCTTGATATTTCATCTTGGAGTGGTTCCAGTGGAGGCACATCTTCTTCGATACCATCAAAGGGAACATGAACGCCTGGCCCCTATCTGCAGCCTTCTATAAGGTATGGGTGCTTCTGATGGTGATATCAGATTGTAAGCCATACGGATGGTGGAACGGATGCGATTTCCACAAACAACCGCTGCCTGTTCATAGCTGAGTAATTGGCCAGCATTGTATAAATAAAGGCTGATCATTTCATACTGCTGACGAGTCTTCCACATTACTAATGGTCTACTGATCAGTGTTCCTTCCAAGGTGTCTTGAAGCTGCCCGTGTCATTTTCAGTGGAGCGATGTTCACATTTGCATTCAGCACTGCAGTCTCAGCAACCAGGCCCCTGGCCTCAGTTACCATGGATACGAAAATCCCCGAAGGTGTTCAAGCCAAACAGGGCCCACCGGAGTCACACTGGGAAACGCAAACTACACACAAGCCCCCCTTGTATTGTTTGAGTCTCCCATTACATCACCAGCTTTCACCTCAAAGGGCTCGAAACACACACAAAAAACCTACATGGGATTGCCTACAGAACAGCCAGTCTATGCACATCCCATAAAAGTTCAAAGGAAATTCTGAAAAGAAATAACCGAGCCACCCCAACTGAAACAGAACATGCTAATTCTACCAAGATTATGAATAAAGGAAAGAGAAATGTGCAGTAAATCACAGAAACCTGATGTCATCTCTCACTGATCTGGCTGTGGTAGGGTCCTTCATGCACTGTAGGGTCTTGTAATGCAGGGTAGGGTCCTTCTTGCACTGTAGGGTCTTGTAATGCAGGGTAGGGTCCTTCATGCACTGTAGGGTCTTGTAATGCAAGGTAGGGTCCTTCATGCACTGTAGGGTCTTTTCATGCAGGATAGGGTCCTTCTTGTACTGTAGGGTCTTGTAATGCAGGGTAGGGTCCTTCTTGTACTGTAGGGTCTTGTAATGTAGGGTAGGGTCCTTCATGCACTGTAGGGTCTTTTCATGCAGGGTAGGGTCCTTCATGCACTGTAGGGTCTTTTCATGCAGGGTAGGGTCCCTCATGCACTGTAGGGTCTTGTACAGGGTAGGGTCCTTCTTGTACTGTAGGGTCTTGTAATGCAGGGTAGGGTCCTTCTTGTACTGTAGGGTCTTGTAATGCAGGGTAGGGTCCTTCTTGCACTGTAGGGTCTTGTAATGCAGGGTAGGGTCCTTCATGCACTGTAGGGTCTTGTAATGAAGGGTAGAGTCCTTCTTGCACTGTAGGGTCTTGTAATCCAGGGTAGGGTCCTTCTTGTACTGTAGGGTCTTGTAATGCAGGGTAGGGTCCTTCTTGTACTGTAGGGTCTTGTAATGCAAGGTAGGGTCCTTCATGCACTGTAGGGTCTTGTAATGCAGGGTAGGGTCCTTCATGCACTGTAGGGTCTTGTAATCCAGGGTAGGGTCCTTCTTGTACTGTAGGGTCTTGTAATGCAGGGTAGGGTCCTTCTTGTACTGTAGGGTCTTGTAATGCAGGGTAGGGTCCTTCATGCACTGTAGGGTCTTGTAATGCAGGGTAGGGTCCTTCTTGCACTGTAGGGTCTTGTAATGCAGGGTAGGGTCCTTCTTGCACTGTATGGTCTTGTAATGCAGGGTAGGGTCCCTCTAGCACTGTAGGGTCTTGTAATGCAAGGTAGGGTCCTTCTTGCACTGTAGGGTCTTGTAATGCAAGGTAGGGTCCTTCTTGTACTGTAGGGTCTTGGAATGCAGGGTAGGGTCCTTCTTGTACTGTAGGGTCCTGCTAATGCTGGGTAGGGTCCTTCTTGCACTGTACAGTCCTGCTAATGCTGGGTAGGGTCCTTTTTGCACTGTACAGTCCTGCTAATGCTGGGTAGGGTCCTTCCTGCACTGTAGGGTTCTGCTAATGCAGGGTAGGGTCTTGCTTGCACTGTCGGGTCTTGTTAATGCAGAGTAGGGTCTTGTAATGTAGAGTAGACTCTTCCTTGCACTGTAAGGTCTTGCTAATGCAGGGTAGGGTCTTGCTTGCACTGTGGGGTCCTGCTAATACAGGGTAGGGTATTGCTTGCACTGTGGGGACCTGTTAATGCAGGGTAGGGTCCTTCTTGCACTGTAGGGTCTTGCTAATGCAGGGTAGGGTCTTTCTTGCACTGTAGGGTCCTGCTAATGCAGGGTAGGGTCTTGCTTGCACTGTATGGTCTTGCTTGCACTGTAAGGTCTTACTTGCATTGTAGGGTCTTGTAATGTAGGGTAGAATCTTCCTTGCACTGTAAGGTCTTGCTAATGCAGGGTAGGGTCTTGCTTGCACTGTGGGGTCCTGCTAATACAGGGTAGGGTATTGCTTGCACTGTGGGGTCCTGCTAATACAGGGTAGGGTATTGCTTGCACTGTGGGGACCTGTTAATGCAGGGTAGGGTCTTGAGTGCACTTTAAGGTCCTGCTAATGCAGAGTAGGGTCTTGTTTGATTTGTAGGGGCTTTTAATGCAATGCTGGGTCTTGCTTGCACTGTAGGGTTTTGCTAATGCAGAATAGGGTCTCACTTGCACTGCTGGGTCTCTGTTATGCACTGCAGACTTAGTGGGTTCTTGGGCTGACAATACTCTTTTCTTTACTTGCCACTCTTGATAATCCATTGACAAAAAAATCTTGTCCATGTACTAAAAATTAAGAACAGGAAGAAAACAAAAGATGAACACAGATGCCAAATCTCAATCCTGCCACGCATATTTACACAGTGCCACTGACCATAGTCCAGATGTATTCTTTAGGAAAAACAAAATCTGGTCAGGGAAAGAAAAAAAAAAGATTCTTCTTAAAGTAGAACTAAAGGCAACAATACTTACCTCTGTTCCAACAGTCTGTGAAGTCCTTCGCCAGCATCTTCTACTCAGTTTCTTCCGGGTTTTTGGCCAACTTTATTGGTTGGCGTGGGATGATGTCACTCCTCTGCAAGCGCGGGAGTCATTCATCCTGGCCCACCGGCTGTGTATGGAAAGAGAGCTGCGCATGCATTTACGCAGAGGAAAGCGAACAGACAGGTTAGTTTATTTTCATGCAGATGAGACATTGCAAGGCAATTAGAATGTGCTCTCTGCAACAGGGGCGGACTGCCCGGGGTCAGTAGGGGGCCCCATGAAATGCCCCTGGTACTTTTTATAGGCTTTTTTTGAGTGTGGGCAAGGACACAGGGGCCCCATGATCCCCTATTGCCCGGGGGCCCCATGAGTTGTCAGTCCGCCCCTGCTCTGCAACTGCAGTAGCTCCAGAGATTAGTAAATGAGGTAAAGCTTCACTTTTCCAAGAATACCCAATCACAAGGAAAATTTAAATAAAAAGCAAGATTTTTGCTTGCACATGATTGGATGATGGAAGGGAGCTTCCAGATTCCAATAAGCCCCCCGCCTGCAGATCCCCACAGCCACAGCCCAATGGCTGTGGGGAAGAGGCCCTTGTCCCCCCACCCCACAGAACACCCCCCATGTTGAGGGCATGAAAGTCCCCAGAAAGTCACATAGTGGCCTCTCCCCCTATGTGAATGAGTATGTGGTAAATGGTACCACCACCCATTCACAAAAAAAAAAAGTGTGCAAAAAGAAACAAGAAAAACAAACAAACCAGGAGACAGTCTTTGACAAGTCCTGTATTAAAAATAAAAGTTAAAGTTTCCCCCGAAGTAGATCCAACATCAATCATGATGCCCGCCGCTACCATAAAAAGGAAAAAAACCCACTCCGCCTACAACGCTGGCTCCCAGCCGTCTGACAGCTGCGCCCCAATTACAGTTCTTAAATACTGTCATGACATCACAAGGGGACGGGATTCACCCTCACCCCCTTGTGACGTCATCATGTGGTGTGATTGGCCAAAGCATTGCACCTAACCTGTAACCTCTAATTCATCCCAAAGGTGTTTTATGGGGTTGAGGTCAGGACTCTGTGCAGGCCAGTCAAGTTCCTCCACCCCAAACTGGCTCCTCCATGTCTTTATGGACCTTGCTTTGTGCACTGGTGGGCTGTCATGTTGGAACAGGAAGGGGCCATCCCCAAACTCTTCCCACAAAGTTGGGGGCATGAAATTGTCCAAAATGTCTTGGTATGCTGACGCCTTAAGGGTTCCCTTCACTGGAACTAGGGGGCCAAGCCCAACCCCTGAAAAACAACCCCACACCATAATCCTCCTCCACCAAACTTTATACTTGGCACAATGCAGTCAGGCAAGTACCGTTCTCCTGGCAACCGCTAAACCCAGACACATCCATCGGATTGCCAGACAGAGAAGTGTGATTGGTCACTCCAGAGAACACGTCTACACTGCTCTAGAGTCCAGTGGCAGCGTGCTTTACACCACGGCATCCAACGCTTTGCATTGCACTTGGCGATTTAAGGCTTGGATGCAGCTGCTTGGCCATAGAAACCCATTCCATGAAGCTCTCTACGCACTGTTGTTGGGCTCAACTGAAGGCCACACCAAGTTTGGAGGTCTTTAGCTATTGACTCTGCAGACAGTTGGCGACTTCTGCGCACTGTGCGCTTCAGCATGCGCTGACCCCGCCCTGTCATGTGACGTGGCCTACCACTTGGTGGCTGGGTGGCTGTTGTTCCCAGTTGCTTCCACTTTGTTATAATCCCACTAACAGTTGAGCGTGGAATATTTAGTAGCCAGGAAATGTCACGGATGGACTTATTGCACAGGTGGCCACCTATCACGGGACCACGCTTGGAGTCACTGAGCTCCTGAGAGCGACCCATTCTTTCACCAATGTTTGTAGAAGCAGTCTGCATGCCTAGGGGCTTGATTGTATACACCTGTGGCCATGGAGGGGATTGGAACACCTGAATCACATGATTTGGAGGGCGGGCCTAATACTTCTGTCAATATAGTGTAAGTCCATGTTGATCTTAAAGGCCAAGTTCACCTTTTGGGGCATGTTACATGTTACACCCGTATTTAGATATTTCATTGACATTTCCTCAAGCTTTCTAACAGCCCATACAGAGGTACAGGTAAGAAAGCTGGAGGACATGTCTGCAGGAGCCTGACATTGCGCCCACGATCTACTGATCATGGGTGCAATGCTTTGCAGACTACTGGGGGAAAAATAGTAAATGCATATTTTTTTCTGCTACAATATGTGCATGTATTATTTTTTTCCCAAAGATAAAACCACAAGCAAATAATTATTGGTAGATCCTGATATGATTGTGTCTGCAAATCTCAGTCTCCAGCAGTTGTGCTCAGGGCAGAAGGGATGGTGATTGATTTCCTACATTGTAACTCAACAATACAGCACTGTTCCTGAAAAGCAGTGATGGGTGCTGGTCACCATAAGATCTATACAATTCTCTCTGTGTCTAGTTATTTATCTGCAGAAAAGAAACACACATGGCTGTTTACCCTCTTTCCCTCTCTACATCTCTATATATCTGGGTATTATAACACATACACAGGATGAGATTTTATACTACTCACAAATACGAGGGGCATTCGTGTCAAACCAGGACGTTTAATTTTACAGGTATAAAAAAAGGGATGCTAGCGTGGCGGTACTACATGCAGTAGCAATTGGCAAGTGTGTCCTATTTACCGGGGCTGCTGTTAGAAACCATGGGGCCCCATACAGCCAACCTGAAAAAATACAGTTTACTATGCTTTAGTTATGAATGACCACAGTGTCAGGGACCCCTCCGTGCAGCCGTGCGATGGCGCTGGATCCCCTCGGGCCAGGGCGATGCGGGTGCACATGCACAGGAGCGTGTGAGTGCGCGCATGCGCAGTAGCGTTCACGTCACCGCAAGGTGGGCTATTTAAACCTGCAATACAGTTTAGTCAATGCCTTCTGGTCTATAACGCCCTGCACTCCATAACCTGATTCTGTTGCCTGTATCTGATCTGACCTTGACTAAGAAAGAACTCCGCCTGCACCGACCCCGGCTTATCCCTGACTATCCACTTGCCTGCTCCCTTGTACTTGATTTGCTTGTTTGATCCTGACCCGGCTTGTCTGACTCTGCTGCACCTACTTACCTGTATCTGCACCTGTCTTGTATCCTGATTGCTGCCATACTTACCTGCTGTTGCACCCACGGTCCTGCACCTGGCCTGAATCCAATCACCGCCATACATACCTGCTGCTGCACCCATGGTCCTGCACCTGGCCTGCATCCTGGTCACCGCCATACCTGCCTGTTGCCGTATCCACGCTCCTGTGTCCAGTCCCAGTATGCATCCTGATTGCCGCCATACCTGCCTGCTGTTGCACCTACGTTCCTGCATCCGCACTGGGCCTGCATCCGGATCTCCTGGGTATTCACCTTCCTGCCACCAGCTCTGCGCCCTCTGTTCCCACTATCAGGGGCTCCGAGTGGGAGTAGTAAGAGGATGCCTCCTCTCCATGTCAGGCTCCTCAACCAGGTACGTGACACACAGTGAGTGATCAGTACCAATCACTTATTGTGTTCATTCAGGAATGGAAAGGGCAGGTAAATTTGACATTTACTGGACCCTTCCCCCACTCTCCATCCTGAAGGATCCTATTGTGTGCTTGCAGCTACCGGTGGGAAGGAGAGGAGGAAATCCGGCAGCACTGCGGGGGTGGGGGCACACAGGGGGGTCTGGGCAGCCGGGGGAAACATATGAAGCTCAGGGTGTCCTTTGGGTGTGGGGGGCTATTACTGGAACCAGAACCCCTGTGTGGCTCTCTCAGCAACAGCAAAAAAACAGTGGGATGGAGAGGAGAAGAAGCCAGCTTCCACAGAGAGAGCCGTACAGGGAATCGGTTCCAGTAATAGCCCCACCATTGCACCCATCACCCTCCCTGCCCGCATTCAATTCACCCAGCTGGCCTGGGCCCCGTGCAGGGGGACTGGTGGTACCCCCTTATTCCTGGCCCTGTCTATTACTGATAGGCAACGCACATGTTTCGAGCCAGTCCAGAGACCGTTAATCAAGATGGCAGACAACCGTGAATTAGACCACACTCTTCCATAGACCCTGTTGGTACTTGGTCTTCTGGCTTTCATCAGGGTAGGGATGACTTCAGCAGGATAGCCTAAGGCCTCCAACCTTCCCCTCTCAAGGACAAGACCATTAGATGAAGCCAGGCTGGACAAGGGTGAAGAATGGCCCCGTGCGACAGCAGGTCTGGCCTGAGAGGGAGAGGAACCGGATCCCGAAAGCTGAGTTGCGCCAGTAAGGGAAACCATGGTCTGTTCGGCCGGTACGGAATTACAGCCACTACCTCCACCACTTCTGCTCCGAGCCTCCAAAGAAACCTGAAGATGACAGGGACCGGGGGAAATGCATAGGCTGTGCAAAATCCCCACTGATCTGCCAGAGCATCTACCCCAAAGGCCTGGGGACAGCGATTCTTGGTGTAGAACCTCCCCAGTTTGATGTTGCACAGGGAGACATACAGGTCAACTTTCACACTGATCTCAAGGGTCAGTATCCACTTGGAAACCTCTATGTTGAGAGACCACTCATTGTCCAATTGAACCCTTGAAAGGAAGTCTGCTTGTGAGTTCTGGACTCCGGGGACGTAGACTGCCGATATGTTGGACAGGTTTCTCTGAGCCCAAGCCATGATTGGCTCTACCTCTCGCAAGAGGGACAGGCTGTGGGTCCCTCCTTATCTCCTTATGTAGGACACTGTCATCGTATTGTCAGACCTCAGGAGGACTGATCTCCCCTGTGTTAGGTGCTGAAAGGCCTGTAGGGCACAGAGCGCCACTCATAATTCCAGGATGTTCGACCCCAACCTGTGGGAGGGGGTCATCTAACTAGTGGTGCAGGCGAATGCCTCTGGTTCTGATCAGGGCCACGACCACCAACAAGACTTTTGAAAACACCCGAGGCAACCTCGAAAGCCCAGATTGGAGACACATGAGCTGGAGATGCCGATGGTCCACAGCGAATCAGAGGAATCTCTGAAAATCTCTTGCAATGGGCACATGAAAGTAGGCATTCTTCAGATCTATAGACAGGAGCCAGTCTCCTGGCTGAATTGCTTGTTGAATTATGAACAGAGTCTCCATCTTGAATTTTGACTTCCTGATAAATTAATTTAGATGGGTGAGGTCTATGACCGGCCTCCAGGCCCCATTTCTTATCTGGACCAAAAAGAGGGGCAAGTACATGCCCTGAAATTCTTCGCCCTCCGGAACCAGCACGATAGCTCCCTGCACCATCAGAGAGTCCACGTAGGACAGCAGGATTTCCCTCCTTTCTTCAAAATGTGGAAGGGCCGTATGGGTGAACCTGAGATGAGGAGGGCTCTTGAACGCCCAAGCATGTCCTAAAGATACCATGTTGATGGCCCAGGCTTCCCGGATTGATGCTGCCCAGACATGCCGAAAGCAAGCCCCCACCTGGCCTGCCTGAGCGGACCCAATCTCAAAAGGACTTTGTGGCCTCACGACCGCCAGAGATCGATCCCTTGGAGGATTTCTGAAAAGATTGGCTTCTCCTCCAGTTTATCTTGAATTTGCAGCCTGGTTTGTAGAGGCATGCTTCCCTAGCTCATTCTGAGCCGTGACTTCTGGGCTGTGCCCTCTTCTGGCCTAGCAGACGCCGATCCTGGGACAGGAACCCGGACCTCCCGCCTGCAACCCAGGCTATAACACTGTCCAATTTGTTCCCAAACAGGGAGGAACCCTCAAAGGAGATCTTGCAACATGCCTGCTTAGAGGCTGGATCAGCCAACCTGGGCCGAAGCCGCAACGCACACTTGGCTGTCACCGAGAAAAGGCAGATGCCAACCTCAGCTCCCAAATACCTGAATTCCTGGCCACCTCTTCGGGAACTCCTCTGAGGGCCACATCCACATTATCCGACCACACTTCCATAGCTTTAGACAAGGCCGCTAAGGCAAATGCCGGCTTGCAAGCCATCCCAGCCATAGTGTAGATACGCTTGAGATCAGAACGCTTGAGATCGGAATTTTCAGGTTGTCCTTGAAGGACACAGAATCTTCGAGAGGGAGGGTAACGTGCTTGACTAGTCTCATAAAGCCTGCATCCACCAGAGGGGCCGATTCTAGATGTTTGATGTCTTCTGACTTGAATGGATAAAGCTTGGCTGCTTTATTCATCAAGGAGGCACTCTTATAGACGCTGCTCCACTTCTCTGTGAAAATTTCCCAGAGTTCCTCCAGGAACAGAAAGTTTGGACGATCCTTCCTTAGATGTCTAAAGAATTTCCTGTGTTTAGGGGGAGACTCAATGGCTTCTTCCCACTTCAGGGCCTCTTTGACCACTTTGACTAGGGGCAAGACCAAGGCGAAATCAAAGCCCACACATGGATCTTCCCACACTGCCTCACTATATGAGGCTCCAACTGACAGGTGGCTAGGTTGTGAAGGCTCTAATCCCTCTTGGGGATCTTTGGGAGGGGAGCACACCCCAACCGATGGGCTGCGGGTGCGACTTGTCCCGATTTCTTTCAAGGACTCATGAACGACCCGTCAGAGAATGCGCCAACCAACAGATGGAGGCTTTGGTCACTCACCAGTCACCAATGCAAAACAGGAGTCACATAATGACCTGTCCTCAGGAACCTGAGAATCGCACCCCAGCAAGTCTTCCTATTGGAGCGGCTGGAGTGCCCCTTAACGTGATGCCTGGAGGAAGAGTGAGAACTTTTCCGATGACACCTGGAGCTGGAAGGAGACCTGTGGCATCCGGATTTAGAGGACGAATGATGGCACAGAGACTTGGACGCACTTCCGTTATGGTGCACTGTATAGTGGCGATTAGACCTAGAAGGGCTGAGAGAGAGAAAAACAAAAAAACACAGAATGATAAAGGGGCTAAAGCCGTCCGTCCGGGAGGGCAGGAGGGACAGGTACTGACCTTCACAGCGGACCACAGTACTTTGGGAAGCTGCAGCATTCAGCCCGCAGGATTTCCGAAAGAAAACAGCTCTGACATATAGTTATATAGTTAGTCTGGCTGAAAAAAGACAAAAGCCCATCGAGTTCAACCATTAAAAAAAGAAAAAAAAAAGTTATAATCCTATACCCACAGTGGATCCAGTGAAAGGCAAAAAATCCCAGCAAAGCATGAACCAATTTGCTCCTGCAGGGAAAAAAAATTCCTTCCTGATCCCCCGAGAGGCAATCGCAATCTCTGGATCAACTTTACCTATAAATGTTAGTATCCAGTAATATTCTGTGTATCCAAGAAAGAATCCATGACTTTTTTAAAGCAATCCACTGAGCTGGCCAGAACCAACTCTTGAGGGAGTCTATTTCACATTTTCACAGCTCTTACTGTGAAGAAACCTTTCCGTGTTTGGAGATTAAATTTCTTTTCCTCCAGACGTAAAGAGCGCCCCCTTGTCCTCTGTGATGACCTCAGGGTGAATAACTCACTGAGTGTACTATATGTACTATACACTGATGTATTTATATATGTTGATCATATACCCCCTTAATCTCCTCTTCTCAGTAGAAAATAAATTCAGTTCCTCTAATCTTTCCTCATAGCTGAGCTCCTCCATGCCTCGTATCAGTTTGGTTGACCTTCTCTGTACTTCCTCCAGTTCCCCAATGTTCTTTTTGTGAAGTGGTGCCCAAAACTGAGCTGCATATTCCAGATGAGGTCTTACTAATGATTTGTACCGGGGGGGGGGGGGGGGGATGATATCTCTCTCTCTTTGGAGTCTATACCTCATTTAATATGCATGCCATTATTAAGCTTGTGATCTACCAGAACCCCCAGATCCTTCACCATTGACCCCCCCAGTTGTACTCCCCCTAGTATGTATGATGCATGCATATTCTTAGCCCCCAAGTGCAAAACCTTACATTTATCAACATTAAATCTCATTTGCCACATAGTTGCCCAATTACACAGAGCATTGAGGTCGGCTTGTAAATTGAAGACATCCTGTAAGGACGTTATTCCCCGGCACAGCTTGGTGTCATCTGAAATGGGATTTATAATCCCAGACCCTATATTGTTTATAAATATATTACAAAGTAAGGGTCCCAACACTGAACCTTGGGGTACACCACTAATAACACTGAACCTTGGGGTACACCACTAATAACACTGAACCTTGGGGTACACCACTAATAACACTGAACCTTGGGGTACACCACTAACGATCCCAGACCATGCAGAGTATGAATCATTAACCACTACTCTCTGAATACGATCTTTTAGCCAGTTTTCTATCCATTTACATACGGATTTTTCCAGCCTGTAGACTTTACCTTACACATTAGCCGTGTGTGGGGAACTGTGTCAAACGCTTTTTCAAAATCCAAGTATACCACGTCCACCGCCACCCCTCTGTCCAAGTATACCACGTCCACCGCCACCCCTCTGTCCAAGTATACCACGTCCACAGCCACCCCTCTGTCCAAGTATACCACGTCCACCGCCACCCCTCTGTCCAAGTATACCACGTCCACCGCCACCCCTCTGTCCAAGTATACCACGTCCACCGCCACCCCTCTGTCCAAGTATACCACGTCCACAGCCACCCCTCTGTCCAATTATACCACTTCCACCGCCACCCCTCTGTCCAAGTATACCACATCCACAGCCACCCCTCTGTCCAAGTATACCACGTCCACCGCCACCCCTCTGTCCAAGTATACCACATCCACCGCCACCCCTCTGTCCAAGTATATCACGTCCACTGCCACCCCTCTGTTCAAGTATGTCACGTTCACTGCCACCCCTCTGTCCAAGTATACCACGTCCACCAGGCTAGGGTCAGTGTGCTTGTGCGTGGTCTTGACCATAGGTAACATAACTGGTGCTGCTTCTCAGCCTTTTGGCTAAGATCAAGTGTAGTATCTGTTCTTATCAGTGTCCAGTAGGGATGCTTTGCCTTCATTCTTGCTTTCTGGCAAGGATGGTTGGCTGTATAGTACCACTGCTGGTATGATGGGGGCTCTGAAGGCTAGTACTGGCTGGAACAGAAACCGTGGGGGCCCCAGTTCCTCCTGATTTGAATGGATCTACCTTGTCGGGCCGGAGAGCAGTGCCCCCTGAGTGGTCGCCTCATGGGTGCTCTTAGTAGTACATGGGGGTGGGATCCAAACACTTTTTCTGCACTACAACTTTTAGGGCTAGGCCTTTTGGCTAAGTCCAGGGCAATTTTTATGGTACAGGCCTCAGAGCATAGCACAATTGCATTGCCACTTTTAAATTTTTATTTCATTTATTATTCTCCCACGTTTTTGTCACCTTTCACTTACCTTTCACTTATGTGTGTGTTTCTCATGGATGGTAGGTTGTGGGTCCTCGGCCCTGCCCTGAAGTCTTGGGGGGGTGGACTAAAGCCCACCCCTAAGTGCACTTTTTTCACTTGGACGTTTTTTGCTCACTTACTGGTTTTTCGTATTTTCGCACCTCCGCGGACTAAAAAAGGAAAAAAAAATCCTTACTTTTTATACCAGGTCTTCAGCCATGCATTGCGTGCTATAATATCCCCGTCTTTGCTGAGTTGCGCATGGCACATGTTGCACCTCTGCATAGGAACCAATCAGCTTCCAGTTTTATTGTCAAAGCTTAACTGAACAAGCTGAAGCTAGAAGCCGATTGGCTGCCATGCACAGCTGCACCAGATTCTGAGTGCTCCAGTTTTAGTAAATCTTCCCCAATGAAGTAAAAAACAGAACCTGCAATATATATCTCTTACATATATAAGTAGCTGTATGTGTTGCACCTTTCACAGCTCAACCATTACTATTTATTTCTTCATGCGGGTCTCAAATTTGGCTGCAATCTGGCGCCCCCTGTAGTCCAATAATCATAACACCAGATTCTGTGTGTTTACATCAGAGGAACAATCCCTCCACTGGTAATAATTTGCGTTTTGGGCTACTTTCACACACATATGCATTTTTTTCCCGTTTGCGGTGCATTTTAGCATGGCCTCTTACTCAGAAAACGCACCAAAAACGTTTTTTGATGCGATTTTGCCACTTTTTTTCTGCGATTTCTATTGATTTCAATAGACAGGTGCTTTTTTTTTTAACGCACCAAAACTGCAGCAAGCAGGACTTACCCACAACGGATCAGTGTGAAGAGTTCCATAGGAATACACGGTCACGTGTTTTCCTTCCCCTTTTTATTCAACGCAAAAGCGGAAGAAAAATGGATCCGTGTGAAAGCAGCCTTGTTTTGTATTTTTTTTTTGTTTTTTTTTACCTTTTTTGCATTTGTTTTTCTTTTTTTTCACATTATATTTATAGGAAAAAAAATATCTCCCATAGTGGATCATCTGGTGTAGTTGTTCATTCCCCACCCATGGAGACACACTGACATGACATTAGTGACAATACTATTCCTACCGCCCTCTATGCGTGTTATGGGCTTTACCCACAATGCACTCTGCTCCCATTCAAAGACCTTCGCTGGTTGCCTCGTTCATGCAGTTTCCATAGTGACACAGATCCAGCATTCCCCCGGGTGTGAAATGGTCTTGAGTGGAAGGAGAAAAATGCTTTAAAGTGATTTATAAATAGAACCTTCCACAGACCTATGAAGAGAGATAAAGAACACAAAGACAACCTCTTCCATGTTGGAGCGTGTATGTGGGGGCAGGATGGACAGCCGTAATGGAGGGGTACAGAGGTGGAATGCAATGCTCTGTGCTGGTGAATGCATCCTCAGATCCAATAATTCTGTGTTCTGACATTGCAGTCTCACATACACTATATTGCCAAAAGTATTGACCCCGCCCTCCCAGTCATGTGATTCAGGTGTTCCAATCCCCTCCATTGCCACAGGTGTATACAATCATCACCTAGGCATGCAGACGGCTTCTACAAACATTGGTGAAAGAATGGGTCGCTCTCAGGAGCTCAGTGACTCCAAGCGTGGTCCCGTGATAGGTGGCCACCTGGGCAATAAGTCCATCCGTGACATTTCCTGGCTACTAAATATTCCACGCTCAACTGTTAGTGGGATTATAACAAAGTGGAAGCAACTGGGAACAACAGCAACTCAGCCACCAAGTGGTAGGCCACGTCACATGACAGAGCGGGGTCAGCGCATGCTGAAGCGCACAGTGCGCAGAAGTCGCCAACTGTCTGCAGAGTCAGTAGCTAAAGACCTCCAAACCTGGTGTGGCCTTCAGATGAGCCCAACAACAGTGCATAGAGAGCTTCATGGAATGGGTTTCCATGGCCGAGCAGCTGCATCCAAGCCTTACATCACCAAGTGCAATGCAAAGCTTCGGATGCCGTGGTGTAAAGCACGCCGCCACTGGACTCTAGAGCAGGGGAGACGTGTTCTCTGGAGTGACCAATCACGCTTCTCTGTCTGGCAATCCGATGGATGTTTCTGGGTTTGACGGTTGCCAGGAGAACGGTACTTGCCTGACTACATTGTGCCAAGTGTAAAGTTTGGTGGAGGGGGGATTATGGTGTGGGGTTGTTTTTCAGGGGTTGGGCTTGGCCCCCTAGTTCTAGTGAAGGGAACTCTTAAGACATCAGCATACCAAGACATTTTGGCCAATTTCATGCTCCCAACTTTGTGGGAAGAGTTTGGGGATGGCCCCTTCCTGTTCCAACATGACTGCACACCAGTGCACAAAGCACAGTCCATAAAGACATGGAGGAGCCAGTTTGGGGTGGAGGAACTTGACTGGCCTGCACAGAGTCCTGACCTCAACCCCATAGAACACCTTTGGGATGAATTAGAGCAGAGACTGTGAGCCAGGCCTTCTCACCCAACATCAGTGCCTGACCTGACAAATGTACTTCTGGAAGAATGGTCCAACCTTCCCATAGACACCCTCCTAAACCTTGTGGACGGCCTTCCCAGAAGAGTTGAAGCTGTTATAGCTGCAAAGGGCGGGGCCAACTCAATATTGAACCCTACGGACTAAGACTGGGGGGGCATTAAAGGTCATGTGCGTGGAAAGGCCGGCCGACCAATACGTTCGGCAATATAGTGTATCACGGCATACACCCGCTCATGGTGCAATGTACAATCCTAAGCTCCACAACACACACAGGGATTCTTCATCCCTTTCGCTGCCAGAGCCATTTTGGCATTTTTGGCACACACGTTTAAAAAAATCGTTTCAGACCTGAAGATGACACAAAACCCCCAAACATGACATGTTTTCTGAAAGCAGACACCCTGGAGAATAAAATAGCAGCAGTTACAATATTTTATGTCACTCAATATTACCGATTACTCGATTATTTCAATAAAAAACGCACTAAAGTAAATTTTAGGGCAAACAAACACAATAAATTACCCGAATTATAAAATATAAAAGATGAGGTTGTGCCGAGTACACAGATACCCAACATGTCAATCCTTCAATTTGCGTGCGCTTGCAAAATGGTGACTTTTGCAGGCCATACATGGTTGCAATTCCGAATGATTTTTCGACCGAAAATTGGAAACGTCGTTCGCTCGGTGATCCGATGGTGCCATCATTGATTTCAAAAATCGGCCGACCGAGTCATAAATATCACCCCAAGGGCGGACTGACCATTCGAGCTCTCGGGCACTGCCCGAGGGCCCGGAGTCTGTAGGGGGCCCCATGAAATGCCCCTGGTACCTTTTTTATAGGCTTTTTTGAGTGTGGGCAAGGACACAGGGGCCCCATGATCCCTTATTGCCTGGGGGCCCCATGAGTTGTCAGTCCGTCCCTGGTTCACCACATATAACAGGAGAAACGTCTGTTCCTTCCAGGTCACGGCTCATGGAGCATATTCTTTTCGGAAAAACGATCGTACGATTTGACCATCATTGAGTCGAAAATCGGTCGTTTTTCACGAATTTTCCAACATGCCTCGTATTATAAATCCTCCTGCGCTTCTATGGAACCCCCCTCCTAATTAATAAGCTGCTAACACTCAAACTGATACCCAAAACAGTGCTCAAATGTATAAATAAATTAGTGTAGCGCTAAAGATTCATTAAAATAAACAAGGCCAATATAATAAATCATATATAATACCGTATTTGCCGGCGTATAAGACGACCCCCCTACTTTTCCTGCTAAAATGTAGTGTTTGGGCTATACTCGCCGTATAAGACTACCCCTCTTCCAATGCACACCAGTGGGAGGAATAGTGCCCCATCATTGATGTCAGTGGGAGGAATAGTGCCCCATCATTGGTATCAGTGGGAGGAATAGTGCCCCATCATTGGTGTCAGTGGGAGGAATAGTGCCCCATCATTGGTGTCAGTGGGAGGAATAGTGCCCCATCATTGGTGTCAGTGGGAGGAATAGTGCCCCATCATTGGTATCAGTGGCAGGAATGGTGCCCCATCATTGGTATCAGTGGCAGGAATAGTGCCCCATCATTGGTATCAGTGGCAGGAATAGTGCCCCATCATTGGTGTCAGTGGGAGGAATGGTGTCCCATCATTGGTGTCAGTGAGGGGTGGAATAGTGCCCCATCATTGGTGTCAGTGGGGGGTGGAATAGTGCCCCATCGTTGGTGTCAGTGGGGGGGGGAATAGTGCCCCATCGTTGGTGTCAGTGGGGGGGGGAATAGTGCCCCATCGTTGGTGTCAGTGGGGGGGAGGAATAGTGCCCCATCGTTGGTGTCAGTGGGAGGAATAGTGCCCCATCGTTGGTATCAGTGGGAGGAATAGTGCCCCATCATTGGTATCAGTGACACCAATGATGGGGCACTATTCCTCCCACTGAGACTTGCTGACCCTGTTCTCGTATGGTGCTGCTGCAGACAGCATATGTGGTTGCAGCAGCACCTCTACACAGAACACTTACCTGCTGCTCCGGCACTCAATTTTCGCGGGGCCGCTCGGCTCCGCCCCCTCGCCGGTGATTGGCCGCCTGTGTGCCTTTCCTGAGCTACAGTTCTGGCGGCCAATCACCGGTGAGGAGGCGGAGCCGAGCAGCCGCACGAACATCCAGTGGCCGAACTGAAGGAGACGCCGCGCTTCCTGGACCGGATCGTCGTGGGACTGGATCCAGGTAAGAGACATCAGCCCCTGCAAACCCCTGTACTTAATGCCGCAGCCCTCCTAACATGTGTAAGGGCGTATAAGACGACCCCCGACTTTTGAGAAGATTTTCAAGGGTCAAAAAGTCGTCTTATACGCCGGCAAATACGGTATATAAATATTGTGATAAGTGCTGTGATCCTCTCAGTGCTCTTATATGCCACTTAATACACTCACATATATCCCTCTATTTCAAAACAAAACCCATATGGGCTCATATTCCATAAATTATATATAGGTATTGTGATAGTGCCACTTCAAAAAACAATAAATAAATAGATCAATAAATCAATATCATGCAATGGTGCCACTTCAACTTAATTCAACGTCCAATGTTCAAATCCAAATCCGTCTATTCCAAGTGTTCTTTATATACATGCAATGTGTTTTTATATATATAGTGCCGCTCGTGAACCAACACACTCCTTTCCACTTCGGCTGCAACGCCTGCTCACCTCCTTCCAGCGACCCCTAGGGGCCCACAAGCCTTTAGGATCACTCTGGATCCTCAAGAATCCTGGTGTGGTACCTCTCTGATACTCCTCCTATCAGGCCTCCTCCACTCCTTCACTGCTGTGCCTCATAGGATCCTCACCAGCGTTTTTCTGCAAACCCTCTCTCACATATTAGTGAGTGAAAAAAAAGATCCTCCATAGTGTAGTATTTCCAATAAATGTGTGAGTTAGCGAGCGCACCTTATAAAGGGGCTTTGTAGAATGAAGCCCCCCCAGCGGAGAGTGATTGAAGTAGATGCAAAGTGGAAGCAGAGGAGCCCAGCATTTTAGGAGTCCACCCAGGTTGGAGGATTTGGGATATAGGTCCGGACCATCATCTCTGGCAGCAGTCACCCCATTAACCACCAGAGGACACCTTTACCATCAGGCCGCACCTTCACGGGACCTTCGGCTTCATGGAATTTCTATGTGCACATTAAATTGCACATCCGGTGAGTGGGCAATTTTTCTACACCTTCATGTTGGGATGTTGGAATATACCCATTTGGATTGAAGTCATATATACTCCATCACTGGAATATACCTATTTGGACTGATACCATATCACCTCGGACTGTTTGTCATTCAGTTTATAGGACTTTTTTCACTTTTTGTCATATTTATGACAGTGTGTTTTATTTGTATAGCGCTGCACACCCCATTTTTATGTAGTATTTCCAATATGTAAGGGTTTAATTTCAAACATAGCCAAAAGGGAACTCACATTTGTTTGTACAGCGATATTCCGTCCCTATATGGGCAAACTGCACACCTTTGTTTTTGCTTCCTGATAACCAGGAAAATGGCGTCCCGCACCGGAAGTGCGTCACTCCGGATACCGGAAGTTGCTTCTTAGCGTGCCTACGCGTTACGTCACGTGGACCTCACTTCATATGTGAGTGTATTAAGTGGCATATAAGAGCACTGAGAGGATCACAGCACTTATCACAATATTTATATATTATATATGATTTATTATATTGGCCTTGTTTATTTTAATGAATGTTTAGCGCTACATTAATTTATTTATACTTTCCAACATGCCTGATCGCCGAAAAGGGGAGGAACCACGAAAATCGGCCGGTGCCATTGACCCACTAACAGGGCGAAAATCGGCCAATTATTTTTAGGTCCGATTTTTGGACAAAAAATACGTCGATTTTTCGACCCATGTATGGCCGACCAAACGTCAGTATCTCATATTCTCTATAGGTGATGCTTCAAAAGCCCCCCACAGGCCATCAGTTTCGTTTTACGGAGGAGGTCTGGTGGTAGAATGATTGCTCTCACTCCGGCGTGCGCGGCGATATGTAACATGTGTATCGCAATCAATGGTTTCCAGCATAGGCGCCTCCAATGCATATGTTTACATTCATAGGTGCGTATTTGTGGGGGTGGGCCTCAAAATGTTTGGGGGGTGGGGATTATGTGCTTGGGTGTAACTAATTTTTTTGCAATAAAAAATTTTTTTACATCACATAGAGGACACAAAGTCCCCTATATGATTTTTAGGTGACAGGTTCTCTTTACTGACTGCCCCCCACCCTCCGTACTGAACACCATTTCCCCATCCTCCCCCCCATACACCACTGCTCCTCTGCCCCCCCTTGTACCCCAAGAGCTGTTGTTGGGTTTCTGCACTTTAAATAGAAGGTAATATCATAGATAGCTCACCTCAGTGCTGCACCCCTCCCCCACCGGCTGTACACCGAGAACTGAGAGATCAAAACCCGTTGACCGCTCAGTTCTCCCCTCTGCTCTGAGCAGAGTGATGGCTGTCAGTCTCTGGCTCTGCCCCTCCATTGCTCACTAGACCACTGGGCTGGGGAGAGGGCGGCTGGCTTTGGCTTGCAGCAGTGGGCTGAGAGGCCAAGCCATCTGTCAATTAGGAATCGGGCAGATCCTGACAATATTGTCAGGATACATCCAGAGACTGGAGTGCCAGGCAGGAGAGGGGGTGGGAGTGGCTGGCTTTGGCTCACAGCTGAGAGACTGAGCCATCTGTTAATCAGGAATCAGGCAGATCCTGACAATATTGTCAGGATACATCCAGAGACTGGAGTGCCAGGCAGGAGAGGGGTGGGAGTGGCTGGCTTTGGCTCACATCTGAGAAGCCGAGCCATGTATCAATCAGGAATCGGGCAGATCCCGACAATATTGTCAGGGTACATGCAGAGACTGGCGTGGCTCTGTGACTCCAGCCCTCTGCTGGCTGGTTGTGATGATAGGAGAGCAGAATGAAGTGTACATCTATGACCTACAGGAGAGGTGTAATATGTCTCTTCTATAACCACACCCATTTAGAATACTCCTCCCCTAATCAAAGTAATACCCGCCCACAGTGACTTGCTGGAGGCACCACAATAAAAAAGTGTGACTGGAAATTATTCTGGAATCTTCATCCACTGCGCATTGGTTCCGCTTGTGGTAGAATCCTGAAATACAGAAATGAGAAATGTCATGCGGAACCAATAATATCCATCACCGCGCCGACCCCGCCTCCACCATGGGAGGAGACGATGAGAACCCCGCCTTCCAGTCATCCGAGCCGCCTCCTGAGGTAAACCTGGGAGGGCGGAGCTTCCCGTCACCTTCCCCGCGTCCCGCCTCCTCTCAGAAACTTCCTCCCCCGGCATGCCCCGCGAGCTCCTGGGACTCCAACTACCGGCATGCCTGGCGCTTTTGGACATGCGCAGTGCGGGCGGGGCCCGGCTGTTGTGCTAGAAGCCGGAGGTTACTGCAGGTGAGCGATGTTGTTGATGGATTCGGTTTCCTCCAGCTGTCCGGGAGGGCGAATGCCGGAGGCCGGGGAGGGGGCAGCCCCGGGGGCTGGGAAGGCCTGTCCCCGGAGATCAGGGCGGCCCAGCATCATCACCCTGTCCGGGCAGCTCTCCTTCTAATAGTCCACAGTGTGTGTGTATATAGGGGGCAGACTGCAGCTGGGTGTCCCCGGAAGTGCGATGTAAGCGATGTGTGGCTGGGGGTCCTGCTGTGTGCTGTGCTTGTCGAGGTTTTATTGTCTTTGGTGTTTCATTGTAGTTGAGGGGGTTTTAGTTTCGTTTTTGTGTTTTGTTTCTTTTTTATGTGTTGCTTTTATTGTTTTTTTTATGGTGTTTGTTTTTATTTGCTGTGGTGTTGTGTTTTATTTCTGTGTAATGTGTTTTCCCCCCATTTTTGTGTTGTTTTGTTGTATTTTTTCTTTTTTAGTGTTTTATTGTAGTTGAGGTTTTTTTTTTGTTTTTTTTGTGGGTTTTTTTTTGTCTTTTATAATTTATGGTGTTTGTTTTTATTTGTGGTGGTGTTTGTGTTTTTTTGTTTTTTCTTTTGTTAGTTTGTGGTGGTGTTGTGTTTATTTTTTTCCTATTTCATGTGTTATTTCGTTGTGTATATATATATATTTTTTTTTAGTGTTTTTATTGTAGTTGAGGTTTTTTTGTTGTTGTTGTGGGTTTTTTTTTTCTTTTTTTTTTTTCTTTATGGTGTTTGTTTTTATCTGTGGTGTTTTTTTTTTTTTGTTTTGTTTTTCTTTTGTGGTGGGGTTATGTTTATTTTTTTTCCTATTTTTATGTGTTTTGTTGTGTTTTTTTTTTTTTTTTTTTAATTGTGTTTTATTGTGGGTTTTTCTTTTTGTGTGTTTGATGTTATGGGGGTTTTCATTTGTTGTGGGGGGTTTTTTTGTATTGTGGATTTATTGTTGGGGTTCTTTGTTGGGGGGGTCGTCTGTTTTTTTGGTGTGTTTGTGGTTTTTCTCTCATTGTGTGTCTGTGTTTTTTGTTATGTTGGTCTGGTTGTATTTGTGTATATTGTGTGGTATTTTCTCCCTCATCTCTATATTTTTTGTTGTCTGTATTGATTTTTTATTCTCCCGGAGATCTATGGTATTCGCTGTGTTTGTGTACTTTGTGTTTTGTCTGCAGCCGTTTGTGTTGTTGCTAATTTTGTTTTGTTGTTGTGGTGATTTGTGTTATTTATCTCCTGGATGTGTGTTGTGTTGGCTGTGATTATTATGATGGTTCTGCTGTATTTTTATGTGTGTGGGATGGGGAGTTGTAATTTTGTGTTCTTTTTTACTCTGGGGGGGGGGTTCATTTTGTCTACTTTTCTTTCTTTACCAAAATAAGCTTGTGGGGGTTCATTCCTGCCCCCCCCCTTTTTTTTTCTTTTACTCCCAATGAGCCACATGTCAGGTCATTCCTACTCTGCATCACTCTGATTATTTTACTCCTACGAGTTGCATGCTGGGTCATTTCCACCCCATAGCTCATGTAAACAAAGAGGCGGGCTTTGAGTGGGAAGACTCGGCCCGTGGGTCACAAAAACAAAAGGGGCGGGGTGTGTATGTCCTTGCCCACAGCTCATTGGAATATACAAGGAAGGCCGGGGAGTGATTTGGAAGGAATGTGATTTGGCCAGCAGTTCACATAAACAAAGATATGTGGTGGGAATGGACAATTTCACGGCCCATGTAAACAAAGGCGGGCTGGAGGAAGGAATGATCCATCTAGCAGCTCACGTAAACAAAAATGCTGGGTGTGAATGACTCATCTCTTAGCACACGTAAACAAAGATGTGTGGTGGGAATGGACAATTTCAGGGCCCATGTAAACAGAGGCGGGGCTGGAGGAAGGAATGATCTATCTAGCAGCTCACATAAATAAAGACGTGTGGTGGGAATGACTCATCTCCTAGCACACGTAAACAAAGAGGTGGACTGGGGCAAGAATGACACGCCCACATTGCTCGCTGGAATAAACAAGGTGGGCTGGGGGTAGGGATTATTTGGCCAGCAGCTCACATAAAGAAAGATGTGTGGTGGTAAGGGCTAATTTCACGGCCCATGTAAACAAAGAAAGAAGCATGCTGGAGGAAGGAATGATCCACCTAGCAGCTCACGTAAACAAAGATATGTGGTGTGCAATGGCCAATTTCACAGCCCATGTAAACAAAGAGGCAGGCTGGGGGAAGGAATGATCCACCTAGCAGCTCACGTAAACAAAGATGTGTGGAGTGGCCAATTTCACGGCCCATGTAAACAAAGAGGCATGCTGGAGGAAGGAATGATCCATCTAGCAGCTCACATAAACAAAAGATGCTGGGTGGGAATGACTCATCTTCTAGCACACGTAAACAAAGAGGTGGACTGGGGCAAGAATGACACAACCACATTGCTCGCTGGAATAAACAAGGGGACTGGTGGGATTATTTGGCTGGCAGCTCACATAAAAAAAGACATGTGGTGGGAATGGCCCATTTGATGGCCCATATAAACAAGAGGCGGGCTGGAGGAAGGAATGATCAATCCAGCACCTCACATAAACAAAGATGCTGGGTGGGAATGACTCATCTCCTAGCACACGTAAACAAAGAGGTGGACTGGGGCAGGAATGATGCGCCCACATAGCTCACTGGAATAAACAAGGCTGCTGGGGGTAGGGATTATTTGGCTGGCAGCTCACATAAACAAAGATATGTGGTGGGAATGGGCCATTTCACGGCCCGTGTAAACAAAGAGGTGGGCGTAAAGAAGGAATGATCCATCTAGCAGCTCACATAAACAAAGATGCTGGGTGGGAATGACCCATCTCCTAGCGTACATAAACAAAGAGGCGGGCTGGAGGAAGGAATGATCCACCTAGCAGTTCACGTGAACAAAGATACTGGGTGGGAATGACCCATCTCATAGCGCATGTAAACAAAGAGGTGGACTGGGGCAGGAATGACACAACCACATAGCTCACTGGAATAAACAACGGAGCGGGGGGGTAGGGATCATTTGGCTGGCAGCTCACATAAAGATTTGTGGTGGGAATGGCTCATTTGATGGCCCATGTAAACAGAGGCAGGCTGGAGGAAGGAATGATCCACCTAGCAGCTCACATAAAGATGCTGGGTGGGAATGACCCATCTCATAGCGCACATAAACAAAGAGGTGGACTGGGGCAGGAATGACACGCCCACATAGCTCACTGGACTAAACAAGGTGGGCTGGGGGTAGGGATTATTTGGCCAGCAGCTCACATAAACAAAGATGTGTGGTGGGAATGAGTCTTCTCACAGCTCATAGAAACGAAGAAGCGGGCCGGGGGCTGATCTAGCCTGCAGCTCATGTAAACAAAGATGTGGGGTGGGAATGACCCAGCCACACAGCTCATTGGAATAACTAGAGGTAGGCTGCAAGGCGAGAATGGTCTGTCCAGCAGCGAATGTAAACAAAGGCAGCTAATGTAAACAAAGAGGCGGGTCGAGAATGTCCCGCCCACATCTCACTGAAGTGAAAAGTGAGAGCATGTTTAGAGTTTGGCTAGAGATGTCCAGGCCAGTTTTGAGTTTTCAGCGCTGTCACACTTTGACAATTGTGAGGTCATGCAGTGTTGTACCTAAATTAAATATTTTATCTTTCTTTCTTTTTTTTCCCACACAAATAGATTTTTTGGTGGTATTTAACCACTTCAATACCGGGCACTTTCACCCCCCTTCCTGCCCAGGCCAATTTCCAGCTTTCAGCGCTGTTGCACTTTGAATGACAATTGCGCGGTCATGCAACCCTGTACCCATATGAAATTTTTATCATTTTTTTCACACGAATAGCTTTCTTTTGGTGGTATTTAATCACCTCTGCGTTTTTGTTTTTTTTTAATTTTTTGCTAAATAAAACAAAAAACACCTGAAACTTTTGAAATAATACACACTTTTCTTCTTTTCTTTATAAAATTTTTCAAATAACGTTTCTTCATAAATTTAGGTCAAAATGCTACATTTCTTTAGTGAAATTAATAATACTAATTGAATTTGTATTTTTTTTTCAAATGTTTCTATTTTTATTTTTTATTACATTTTTTTTCTTTTTTTTTACTATTTTATTTTTCAGCACACTGTGACCAAAGCCATACAATGTTACCATAGTAACAGGGAACTACTCTGGGCAAGTGATCAGGATTTTTTTTTTAATACATTATGATTGCTAATACCGATGTATTTCATTGATATTTGCAATCATTGTTACTGAATGAAACGGTTATCGCACGCTGACAGCTCGAGAGGAGAGACGGTAATCGGCATTCCTCAGGAGGGGACATGTACACTGATCATCAGAGCACTGTTGATCAGTGTGCCCTGATAATCAGTGTAGCCCCAGCAGTGCCACCTGTCAGTGCCCTCCAGTGCCACATCAATGCCACACATCAGTGCCTACCAGTGCACATCAATGCCACATATCAGTGCCTACCAGTGCACATCAATGCCACATATCAGTGCCTACCAGTGCACATCAATGCCACATATCAGTGCCTACCAGTGCACATCAATGCCACATATCAGTGCCTACCAGTGCACATCAATGCCACATATCAGTGCCTACCAGTGCACATCAATGCCACATAACATTGCCCATCTGAGTTGCCTTTCAGTGCCACCTAAAGGCTTGTTCACACTTGAGTGTTTTACCAACGCTTGCCAAACACCTCTATAGTGTTTGGCAAGCGTTGGTCCGGCGTTTGCGGAGCGTTTTTTTTAAAGCTCCGCAAACGCCGCATTTGCGGTTTAGCGGCAATTGCTAGGCATTTGCCGAGCGTTAAAAACGCCCGACAAACGCCTGTAATGAAGTTTGAATGAAGTTGCCCCGCAACCGCTCCGCAAATGCCCCGCAACCGCGTCGCAACCGCACCGCAAACGCCGGCCGGGCGTTTGCAGAGCGGCACCGTAGGCTAGAATAGGAGGCTTCAACGCCTCCTGACTCGACCAGAGGCGTCCGTTTTGCCGCGACGCAAACGCTCCCATTAGAACAGCACCATGTGCTGCAATGTGCAGAATTGGCCGAGGCGATTGGGAAGCGGTAAAAACGCTTCCCCAACGCCTCTCTGCCGCCTGCACACAACGCTAGTGTGAACGTAGGCTAACAGTGCCAGTCAGTGCCATATGAGTGCTTCCTTTCAGTGCCCATCAGCGATGCCTGTCAAGGCCCTCACTGACACCTACCAGTGCCTCCTCAGCAGTGTCCATCAGTGCCCATCACTGCAGCCTCATTAGCACACATCAGTGAAGGAGAAAAATCACTTATTTATAAAATTTTATAACAAAGACTAAGAAAAAACTTTTCAGTGGTTTTTGGTTTGTTTAGCAAAAAATAAAAAACCTGAGGTGATTAAATACACCAAAAGAAAGCTTTATCTGTCACAAAAAAATGATAAAAATTTAATATGGGTACAGTGTTGCATGACCGCGCAATTGCCATTCAAAGTGCAACAGTGCTGAAAGCTGAAAACTGGCCTGGGCAGGGAGGGGGTATAAGTGCCCGGTAGGCAGGGAGGGGGTATAAGTGCCCGGTAGGCAGGGAGGGGGTATAAGTGCCCGGTAGGCAGGGAGGGGGTATAAGTGCCCGGTAGGCAGGGAGGGGGTATAAGTGCCCGGTAGGCAGGGAGGGGGTATAAGTGCCCGGTAGGCAGGGAGGGGGTATAAGTGCCCGGTAGGCAGGGAGGGGGTATAAGTGCCCGGTAGGCAGGGAGGGGGTATAAGTGCCCGGTAGGCAGGGAGGGGGTATAAGTGCCCGGTAGGTGAGGGGTTAAATAAAATGCTGCTGGTAAAGAATGAATATTGCTGAATAGGAAACTAAAACTGCAGCAATCGGATTACAACGGCCATTTTTTTTTTTTTTTTATAATTTTCAGTTTTAAATATTTTTTGTTTTGACTTTCACTAAATGCTTTTCTTTTTTCTTTCTCCTGTCTCCAGGCCCAGGGGTGTGCAAGGTCCCCCCCCATGATGATCTCTTGTGGGCCTCTAGAATTCCTTTCTCCTTTCAGCTGATAGTCAAGCAACAGATGTGGTACAGAGGTGGAAAATGGCCGACAGCTTGAAAATCTTTCTCCAGGACCTGGTCCGGGTAGGCTGAACATCCGCATGACTGACGATGAGATGTCATTGTCTGTGCTGTTGGTACATACAGGATGAACTAGTTACACAAGTAGAGAGAGATGCTAACATTCCGGATTTTAGGTGGAGTCTGGGCTCTCTGGTGTTTCCAGGAGTTTATGGATCCGTCACTGTGGGATTGTTCAAGTGATTGTAAAGGTAGACTAATCACCTCCCGTCCGGCTGTTGTATATAAACGACCAGACGGTGGCAGTGCAGGGTCAGGTGGCTGTTTATAAAGGGCATCCCCGCCCCCTGCTTGTGCGCGCTCCCTGGGAGCGCACAGCACCTCGATCCGGTGCCCGCTGTGTCCTCCTGGAAATCCGATCGTCCAACGGGACCTCTGTGCGAGGTCCCAATCACGTGATCGCTGATTGGCCAATCAGTGATCACATGAATAGTAGTAAGCAAGATGTCACTTCTGACATCATTGCTTACTACGTGTGAAATCTGTGAATGATCACAGAGGTCACATGGTACAGGGCTATTCACAACAGCCTTGTACCATGTGACAAGCTGTGACCAATCACAGCTCTCACAGTATTTCTCAATAGCTGCAAGAATGCAGCCAGAGAGAAGGAGAAATGATTGCTTTTACATCCTTTATGGGTGTAAAAGCAATCAGTGTAAAAAAAAAAAAAATAGATCTTCCATCACCCGCCACAAGTAGTACAGTGTCACCATGGTGACACTGTACTGCTAGGCTCTCAGTATGTAGAAAAAAAAATAATCATATAAAAAAATCAAATAAAAATGTAAAAAAAATGTTTAAAAATTAGTGTGACAGTATGAAAAAAAAAATAATAAAAAATATTTAAAAAATGTAAAAAAAAGTTTAAAAATTATAATTTTTGGTTATAAACTAATTTGGGTTATTTTCTTTTTACTAAAAATATAACGGAATAAATTTTGGCCAAGATTATTTATTTGCTAAATTTTATAAGAAAAACACTTTTTTTTTCTACATTTTTGGACTTTTTCATTTACATAGCAAAAAAAAAATAAAAATCCCAGTGGTGAATAAATACCACCAAAATAAAGCTTTATCTGTCTCAAAAAAAATGCTAAAAAATTCATATGGGTGCAGTGTTGCATGACCGCGCAATTGTCATTCAAAGTGTGATAGCGCTGAAGGCTGAAAATTGGCCTGGACTGGAAGGGGGGGGGGGGGGGGAAGTGTCCGGACTGGAAGGGGGGGAAAGTGTCTGGACTGGAAGGGGGGGAAAGTGTCCGGACTGGAAGGGGGGGGAAAGTGTCCTGACTGGAAGGGGGGGAAAGTGTCCGGACTGGAAGGGGGGGAAAGTGTCCGGACTGGAAGGGGGGGAAAGTGTCCGGACTGGAAGGGGGGGAAAGTGTCCGGACTGGAAGGGGGGGGAAGTGTCCGGACTGGAAGGGGGGGAAAGTGTCCGGACTGGAAGGGGGGGGAAAGTGTCCGGACTGGAAGGGGGGGGAAAGTGTCCGGACTGGAAGGGGGGGGAAAGTGTCCGGACTGGAAGGGGGGGGAAAGTGTCCGGACTGGAAGGGGGGGGAAAGTGTCCGGACTGGAAGGGGGGGGAAAGTGTCCGGACTGGAAGGGGGGGGAAAGTGTCCGGACTGGAAGGGGGGGGAAAGTGTCCGGACTGGAAGGGGGGGGAAAGTGTCCGGACTGGAAGGGGGGGGAAAGTGTCCGGACTGGAAGGGGGGGGAAAGTGTCCGGACTGGAAGGGGGGGGAAAGTGTCCGGACTGGAAGGGGGGGGAAAGTGTCCGGACTGGAAGGGGGGGGAAAGTGTCCGGACTGGAAGGGTTTAAAAAAATAAAAGGCTAAACTTACCTGCTTTGTGCAATGGAATTCCACAGAGCTGCCCCGAACCTCCTCTTCTCGGGGCCCCCCCCCTGTCCAGTGGCCCCAATAGGAAGCCGCTTCCCATGTGGGCACCTGTGTGTGCTCGCTCCTGAGCCCTGCTGTTGTTGTCCATTGACACACAGCGGGACTAAGCACCGCTCCCTCGTCCTTGACTTTGATTGACAGCAGGTGGATCCAATGGCTCCTGGAGCCCCAGCAAAGCCAGTGAGACCCGGATGTGAGGAGAGAGAGGAGCATGCACGAGTAGCGCTGCGCTCTGTGAATGGCCCCATAGTCTTCTGAGACCTGTCACGTGTCCCAGAAAACTACGGGGAGGGAGGGGGATAAATTCTGCTTTCGTTTGCCTAGGCCAGGGGTAGGTAACCTGCGGCTCTCTAGCTGTTATGGAACTACATTTCCCATGAGGCATTGCAAAGATTACAAAACTGACAGTTACAGCTATGATTTGCAGAGGCATGATGGAACTTGTAGTCCTGCGACTCTCAGGTTGCCTACCCCTGGCCTAGGCAATTGCAGCAGAACTAGGAGTGGGTAGCTGTCAAATTTGTCATACAAGTACATGGCACAACAGGCACATACACATGCTATAACCAGTGCTCAGCTGGACACTGATAGAAGTCACTAGACTGCTGTATACTGCTGATGAGAAAAAGCATTTTTAGCCATTTATATTTATTAAAATAATTGCATTTCCGTGTTGTGTGTACTGTGGGAGACCAGATATAGTGAATGCAGGGTCCGGGGAGAGTGGATATAGTGAATGCAGGGTCCGGGGAGAGTGGATATAGTGAATGCAGGGTCCAGGGAGACCAGATATAGTGAATGCAGGGTCCGGGGAGACCAGATATAGTGAATGCGGGGTCCGGGGAGAGCGGGTATGGTGAATGTGTGGTCCGGGCAGAGCGGGTATGGTGAATGCGGGGTCCGGGGAGAGCGGGTATGGTGAATGCGGGGTCCGGGGAGAGCGGGTATGGTGAATGCGGGGTCCGGGGAGAGCGGGTATGGTGAATGCGGGGTCCGGGGAGAGCGGGTATGGTGAATGCGGGGTCCGGGGAGAGCGGGTATGGTGAATGCGGGGCCCGGGGAGACCGGGTATGGTGAATGCGGGGCCCGGGGAGACCGGGTATGGTGAATGCGGGGCCCGGGGAGACCGGGTATGGTGAATGCGGGGCCCGGGGAGACCGGGTATGGTGAATGCGGGGCCCGGGGAGACCGGGTATGGTGAATGCGGGGCCCGGGGAGACCGGGTATGGTGAATGCGGGGCCCGGGCAGAGCGGGTATGGTGAATGCGGGGCCCGGGGAGACCGGGTATGGTGAATGCGGGGCCCGGGCAGAGCGGGTATGGTGAATGCGGGGCCCGGGCAGAGCGGTTATGGTGAATGCGGG
>NW_028318918.1:1620000-1632182 GCF_062004578.1 Staurois parvus
CACTCTCCCCCCTCCTCCTACCCATCCACTGAACACTTCTGTATTATGAGAACTTGTTGCAAAATCCAAAGACACCTGTGAATGAACTGCGGAGGGAAGCGCAGGCAGGATTGCCTCTGTATGAGAGAGCAGTGACTCTGGTACCAGAGCCCCAGGAGTGTGGCATTGGCTGTACTCCCTGAGCTCTGCAAGATTGTCAGATGTAAATAAGACGTATGTCCAGCAGGTGGCATGCACCTTCTTGGCCTTGCCCCATAGTATACCTACGCATTTTACAAAGTGGCTGAATTCCTGGAGTTCAGCTTTAAAGGCTAAATACACCTTTTACAGAAACTGGGGCATGCAGGCAAGAGGCCTCCGTAGGTTTAAATGCACTGTGTGGATTGTGAAAATATAGGTAAAAGCAGATACAAGCCTAGCAGGTCATTTCTGTACCCATGCAGCCTGGTCCAAATACTCCATTCTTGGCCTTTTCTAATGTCCTGCGGTCATTGCAGGACACGGTAGCTATTGCAGCCTATCCGCAGCGTCACGGGAGCGAGCGCGCAGCGTCACGGGAGCGAGCGCGCAGCGTCACGGGAGCGAGCGCGCAGCGTCACGGGAGCGAGCGCGCAGCAGCACAGGAGCGAGCGCACTTCCGGTTTCAAAATGTGCACATTCACAGTGCTCTCTCTCTGTCGCCAAGAACAGTTGAGCTTAGTGTTGGGAATTTTCCCTTCTCCTACTCCTATCTTGTAATCGCATCAGAAGGCAAGAGCATATCTCTCCAAAGTGAGGGAAGTTCTTGTTCTTGACAGGGGCCCCACAATGAAGATGGCATCACAGTGGCTAAATGGTTAGCTCTTCCGCCTGGCAGTACTCGGGTCGTTGGTTCGAATCCCAACCACGGCACCACCTGCCTGGAGTTTGAATGTTCTCTGTGTGTGTGTGCCTGCGTGGGTTTCCTCCAGGTACTCCGGTTTCCTCCCACACTCCAAAGACATGCTGGGAGGTGAATTGGATCCTGTCTAAATAGTCCCTAGTATGTGTATGTATGAATGTGAGTTAGGGACCTTAGATTGTACTCCCCTTGAGGGTTAGGGACTGATGTGAATGTACAATATATATGTAAAGTGCTGTGTAAAGTGACGGCGCTATATAAGTACCTGAAATAAACTGAATATTAACCTAATTTACTGTAATACCGCATTAACCAAATTTTCTTTTACCTCCTCAGTGAACCGCGGATTGTCACCCGAATATTTCAGTGTTGTGCGTGGAATGGAGGTGTATTCTGGGTATGGAGCTTCTGTCTTCTTCTTTTTTTTTTTTTTTTTTTTTTAAAAAACAGCCACTCGCCTGTCCCAGGATCCAGTGGTGTCCTCAACGCAGCCGGGTTTACCGCCCACCCTGTGTCCACACCTAGGCGAACTGGGAGCGGATACCTGGAAAAATCAGGTACCCACTCCCCAAAAGGTGCCAATCCTTAACGGGGAGTGGGGGGGGGGTGAGGCCTTAAAGCAGAACTTCCCTTTTGGGTGATGCTTTGTTTAAAGGGGTTAAGACTAGTTGGGTGTAACCTAGAATTTCACTTTACCTATTACAGAACACTAAATTTAACATTTGGGTCTAAAAAAAAAAAAAAAAAAAAAAAAGTCAGCAGCTAAATTTTTTTGTGTCGCTTTAAGGGCCAGTTCACACCACAAAAACGCACTCTGGATGCATTCCGGATATGTTTTTGCTTACAGTTCACACCACACTCCATTCCGGTGCGTTTTTGATGTGTTTTGCTGAATTCCAGTAGTAATAGCTGACTGATAAAAAATAAAAGGTGATGCTGCGCCCAGTAAATAGATACCCAACATTAAATTGGTGCACGCTTGTGGAATTATTATTATTATACAGGATTTATGGCTCCAACAGTTTGCTCAGCGCTTTACAATATAACGGGAGACAATACAGCAACAATACAGTTCAATACAAAAGGGATAGGAGGGGCCTGATCCTGGGAGCTTACAATCTAAGAGGGAGGGGCTAGTGGTACAAAAGGTAATAACTGTGGGGGATGGACTGGTAGAAGGAATAGAAGATTCCGTTAGTAGCTGAGGGCAGGATAGGCTTCCCTGAAGAGATAGGTTTTCAGAGATCGCCTAAAAGTGAGCAGAGTAGGCGATAGTCTGATAAATTGGGGTAGAGAGTTCCAGTGGATGGGGGAGGCTCTGGACAAGTCCTGGAGACGAGCATGGGAGGAGGAGAAAAGGGAGCTAGAGAGCAGGAGGTCGTGGGAGGAGCAGAGAGTACGGTTTGGGTGATATTTGGAGACAAGATCGTTGATGTAATTTGGGGCAGATTTATAAATGGCTTTATATGTTATTGTTAATGTTTTGAATTTTATTGCTTGGGCACTGGGAATCTAGTGGAGGGATTGGCAGAGAGGGGTGGAGGACACTGAGTGGAGGCCAGTGGAGGGATTGGCAGAGAGGGGTGGAGGCCAGTGGAGGGATTGGCAGAGAGGGGTGGAGGACACTGAGTGGAGGGATTGGCAGAGAGGGGTGGAGGACACTGAGTGGAGGCCAGTGGAGGGATTGGCAGAGAGGGGTGGAGGACACTGAGTGGAGGCCAGTGGAGGGATTGGCAGAGAGGGGTGGCAGATACAGAACGGTTAGTAAGGTGGATGAGTCTGGCAGCAGCATTCATGATAGACTGAAGAGGGGATAGCCTGCGATGAGGTCGGCCAATGAGGAGGGAGTTACAATTGTCAAGGCGAGAGGTAACCAGGGAGTGAAAAAATTGCTTAGTGGTTTCAGAGGAATGGGGACAAACGGGGTAATTAAAAATCTCTATAGGTGACGCTTTAAAAGCCTCCACAGACTACAAGTTTAGAGTTACACCGGAGGTTTGATGCTAGAATTATTGCTCTCTTTAATGTTTGCAACGATACCCCACATGTTTGGTGTGAACACGGTTTACAGATGCAAGAACAATCTACGTATGTGTTCGCCTTCGCGCGTGAGCACATGGGAACGGGGTCACTTAAATATATATATTAATAAAATCTTTCATTTTTATACTATTCCTTTTTTACATTTTTTTTTTTGGAATCTCTGTTATTGTTATCACATTGTTTCATCTGCCCTTAAAAGCATCAGGTCAGACCAAGACCAGGCTGATCTGATGTTTGTACAGGCCAGTAATGGACCAAAACCAGAACTGACAAAATACTCGTTGCTTCTGGTTTCTAATACCATAGAGATGGTTGAGGATGTTATGGTCCCCAATCAGCTCTATGATAAGCTGGTGGAACTTCTGGCCTCAGTACCAGGCTCCCCAATGGGATGGGAGAGCCCAGAGAGGGAGCAAAGAGCAGCTGATTAGCCACTTGGATTACTTTTACTAAATCGAGAACTGCCGGCTGAAGAAAAAAAAAAATAGTGCGTTGATGCCTGTACAACTTTTCAAACTGGCTACAAAAATGTACATTACCCAATCTAGAAGTAGTTAAAGATGAATTCCAGGCAAAAATTCTATTTTTACTCCACTGCATGAGTTAAATGCTCGTTTTTGTCTAGGGAATCATAAAGCTGAAATAATAGTAGCCTAATCCGCCAATCCTCTGAACACAAGACCGGTCCCCACCGCTCCTGAAACCCCCCCCCCCCCCCGCAAACGCTAGCAGTTTCCTGAATGGGCTGTTCCTGACGTCATCACGCTCATAGACCATCTCCGGACATGAAGATGGCAGAACCAGTCCACCGCTGGACGTGGGGCAGCGCAGTTTTCTGGAGAATCGGATAGCTTTTTCCCTGACCCCCTAGACAAAATGAGCAGTTAACCCATGCAGTGCGAGCACAGCCCCACTGCATGGAAAAAAAATAAAAAAATAACTGGAGTTCTACTTTAAAACTGCTAACTAACCTGTGTAAGAAAGATGCATCGACTTATTTTCAGCCCGTTCTGGTCCGGTCACATGATCTCCTCCTATGTCAGACAGCAGCGGCTGTAGAGAGGGGGGAGAGTGCTTCAACGACAACTGTAAAAGCCTGGAGCTGTGATGTCACCCTTAGGCTTCAATGGCCCATCCATCGTTGCGCTCCATCGTTGCGCTCCATCATTGCGCTCCATCCTCTCCCTTGCAGCCATACTGGCTGTTACAGGGGAGCCAGATCACGTGACCAGTCCGGAGCGGCATGGAATTAGGTAGGTATATACATCTTTCTGGCATTAGCATAGGTATTAGGAGGGGGGATGGGACAGTTTATGGCTTGTTAAGTGTAAGCTGGAGTTCCACTTTAATATGCAGTTTGGTGGTAGCGCTGTCTGACATACAATGGCAATGTCTCCTCTTCATTTTGTTTTGCAGTTGAGTCTGTTTTTATTCTACCGAATGTTCATCCCGCTACTGCAGTCTCTCACCGCGCGCATTATTGGTAAGTTCCATTTGCACCGCTCTTTGAGATGAAGTCCATCCTCCACCATGACATATAACAGGGCTGCCTCTGTGTAACTACTCGCTGCACAGTTTCCAAAGCTACACAGATAGACATTGGTAGGCTGCAGGAGCCTTGTCTGGTCCAGAACAGTAAATAAGAACTTGACTGCCATTCTGGATATAATTTGGAGTCTCATATTGACCACTTGCCCTCCAGAGGTTTTACCCCCCCCCCCCCTTCTTTCTGACCAGGCCATTTTTTGCATTACGGCGCTGCGTTACTTTAACTGACAGTTGCGCGGTCATGCAATGCTGAACCCAAATGAAATTTATGTCCTTTTTTTCCCCACAAATAGAGCTTTTTTTCGTTGGTATTTGATCACCTCTGCATTTATTTTTTGTCCTATAAAAAAAAAAAAAGACCTACAATTTAAAAAAAAACTATATTTTTTACTTTTTGCTATAAAACATATCAAATAAAAATTTTCAAAAATCAAATTTTGACTTAAATTTAAGTCAAAATGCACGGAGAAGTGCAGTATCTGTAGGAGGAGTTCTGTTGTCCTCTGCTGGCGACTGCTGAGACGGGGGCAGAAACAAGCCTTTCAGCAGCTGCACGGAGAAGTGCAGGGTCTGTAGGAGGAGTTCTGTTGTCCTCTGCTGGCGACTGCTGAGACGGGCAGAAATGAGCCTCTCAGCAGCTGCATGGAGAAGTGCAGGATCTGTAGGAGAAGTTCTGTTGTCCTCTGCTGCCGACTGCTGAGACGGGGGGGGCAGAAATTAGCCTCTCAGCAGCTGCATGGAGAAGTGCAGGATCTGTAGGAGAAGTTCTGTCGTCCTCTCTGCTGCCGACTGCTGAGACGGGGGCAGAAATGAGCCTCTCAGCAGCTGCATGGAGAAATTCAGGATCTGTAGGAGAAGTTCTGTTGTCCTCTGCTGCCGACTGCTGAGACGGGGGGGGGCAGAAATGAGCCTCTCAGCAGCTGCATGGAGAAGTGCAGGATCTGTAGGAGAAGTTCTGTCGTCCTCTCTGCTGCCGACTGCTGAGACGGGGGCAGGAATGAGCCTCTCAGCAGCTGCATGGAGAAATTCAGGATCTGTAGGAGAAGTTCTGTCGTCCTCTCTGCTGCCGACTGCTGAGACGGGGGCAGAAATGAGCCTCTCAGCAGCTGCACAGAGAAGTGGAGAATCTGTAGGAGGAGTTCTGTCTTCCTCTCTGCTGCTGACTGCTGAGACGGGGCAGAAACGAGCATCTCAGCTGTTGCACAGATGAGTACAGGATCTGTAGGAGGAGTTCTGTCCTCCCCTCATCTGCCAACTGCTGGGACAAGGTGGGGGTGAGTGCAGCAGCTGCAGGAGAGGTTCGAGGGACACACGAAATGGCCTAGAGGGTCGGATTCAGCCCGCGGGCCTTATGTTTGACATCTGTGCATTGAGGTGAAGAAAACCTTTTTCTTTGCAGCTCCAGGGCTGTGGGGTCTTTGGCTGCTCCTATGTATATTCTGGGGTCATGTATTGTCTGCTGTCCATTGATGACAGCATATTCCTTTGCAGCCGGGCTCTGTGCTCCTGATTATATTGTGTCTCTGCAGGTGATCCATCCCTACACGGTGATGTCTGGTCGTGGTTGGAATTCATCCTCACGTCGGTGTTTAGTGCCCTCTGGGTTCTGCCACTCTTTGTGCTAAGTAAGGTGGTCAATGCCATTTGGTTTCAGGTGGGCATCCTACTGTGCCATATTTATTCCCAATATCTTAGAAAGGACCTGTAACCCAATCACATTTGAAATTCATGTTCTGTTTTATGACTTTCAGGACATAGCAGATCTGGCATTTGAGATGTCTGGCAGAAAAGCACAGCCTTTCCCCAGCGTCAGTAAAATTATTGCCGACATTGTTATTTAATCTCCTGCTTCAGGCACTCTTCCTCATCCAGGTATTGTTGTTTGGTGTTTCTTCCATGTAATCCTGTAGATTAACCAATTCAATTACCATGCAATTTTACCCCCCTTCCTGCCCAGGCCATTTTTCAGGTTTCAGCGCTCTCACACTTTGAATGGCAATTGCGCGGTCATACAACAGATATCCCCAAATGTTAGGACAGTACAGATATCCCCCAAATGTCAGGACAGTACAGATATCCCCCCAAATGTCAGGACAGTACAGATATCCCCCCAAATGTCAGGACAGTACAGATATCCCCCAAATGTCAGAACAGTACAGATATCCCCCAAATGTCAGGACAGTACAGATATCCCCAAATGTCAGGACAGTACAGATATCCCCCAAATGTCAGGACAGTACAGATATCCCCCAAATGACCCCTTTTTGCAAAGTAGACAGTCCGACGTACTTCATAACAGGCATGGCGAGTTTTTTGAAGTTGTATTTTTTTTGTCATTTTTCGGAAAATGAAAAAATAAAAAAAATTATTTTCACTATTGTTTTTATTTTACATACTGTCACCAGTGCAGTACAGCGTCATCATATAACTGGCATGGCGGTGATCAGGGACACTGACTGGTGACAGTATGAAAAAAATATATTTTTTAAATTTTTTTTATTTTAAATTTTTTATTACATTTTTTTTTCTTTTTTTAAGATTTTTTTTTTTCCATATTTCACTATATCCAAAGTAGTACAAATGTTACCATAGCCACCTCACCAACTGTGAAATGCTCTCTGAGAACCTATCCAAACGCCGATCACTCTTCGGAGGCCAAAGCTCAAATGAACGAGCCCGAATATACAGAACAGCTGCATACAGGGGCGGACTGACCATTTGGAAACTTGGGCACTGCCCGAGGGCCCGGGGTCAGTAGGGGCCTCATGAGATGCCCTGGTACCTTTTTCATAGGCTTTTTTGAGTGTGGGGTAAGGACACAGGGGCCCCATGATTTGTCAGTCCGCCCCTGGCTGCATCAGTATGTATAAAATGTTTCAGGAACACTTTTGGTTTCCTTTGCAGATACTTGGGGTGTGCATTGATATCCCGCCTCATAGTCTTATGCATTCTTTCCCTGTCTTTGCACCTCATAGGAATGTTTGTCAGCCTGTTCCCGATCGATGTGATTGGACAGCTCATCAGTCTTCTCCCACATGTCTCTGCTCTACTCCTTGTACTGTTTTGAGTATCGATGGTTCAACAAAGGTAATTTTCCACAGTTGGTATGATGAGGAAAAACTATGTGGTCACGTTCACCCACGTGTGATGACCCTTTGCTCTCCCTTCCTGTAGGAATCGAGATGCACCAACGGTTATCCAACATCGAACGCAACTGGCCCTATTACTTTGGATTTGGTTTACCCTTGGCCTCCTTGACAGCCATGCAGTCCTCTTATATTATCAGGTGGATGTTATGCTTTAAAGGGTTATTGTACCTTCAGTTTTAACTTTGCATTTAGCACCCCTACCCCCCATCCTCCTAATCCAGTTATCAATCATAATACAGACTTTAGACGCACTATTCACTCTTTCTCTACCGTGCTGTTGGGCACTTTTTATTCCCATTCCACCTTTTGGCTGCCCGTGAAATGGATGTACATACACTCATAGCTATGGATAATAATGGTTTATATCAGGGGTATCAAACTCAATTTCAGTTGGTTGCCCTCAAAGGGCTGGTTGTATCTCTAAGACTAGAGTCCAGATCACCCCCATCCCACGACCATCAGAAGTCAAGAGTCCCCCACCCTCCCTTACATCACAGATCACCCCCTATACTTGTGCTGCTGCCGGAGGGAAGCTGGGGGAAAGTGCGGGATCTGGAGGAGCACCAGAGGAGGGCAGGAATCGGCTGCCAGAGTCTGCTGAATGCTGAGGCCAAAAGAGGTGGAGATGGGGGTGCTGTGGTTGCTGAGGTGTAGGATCTGTAGGAGGAGTTCTGTCCTCCTGTCTACTGCTGATTGCTGAGACAGGAAGGAAGGGGGCAGAGACGAGTAACTGCAGTAACTGCAGCTGCACAGAGAAGCACATCTGGCAGAGGAATTCTGTCCCCCCTTTTTGCTGCTGACTGCTGGGACAAGGAGACGACGTGGGGGCCATAGCTGGAGGAAAGTGCAAGGGCCACATAAAATGGCCTGGAGGGCCGGATTCAACCCACAGGCCTTGTGTATGACACATGTGGTCTATAGCTTGGCGACTACCTTTGTTATTTATTCTGAAATATAATGCACTGCACCCCTTTATCCAATTCACAGGCCTCCACTGCTGCAAAGTAGAGAATTGCTGCTTAGCAATAGCAGCTGTAGGCTTGTTTCATTTTTAACACACGGCTCTGGGCCTTTCTGTAGAAGTAATCTGGTTGGCTGTAAAGCTGCCTGATCACGTATGCATGCTTTGGAGTGCCCCTTGTCAGCTCTTGTGATAGTTATTGAAGTTAAGAAAGTGAAAAAATGTTAAGGAAGCTAAAACAAAAACAAAAAGAATAAAAGGAAATAAACAACTGAAACAATTCCCACCCAATGAACATACCTAAATACAGGTTGTGCTATTGTATAAGAAATGACGACTGCATGACGCATAGTGGGTGTGACTCTACAAACCAAGCTGTTTTAGGGTCATTATTTACCCATTAACTCTGAACTGATAAGCTGCAAATATTCAAACCATTTCTATTTCATCATTTTGGGTACCGCCGTTTTTGCAGGCACTTGAAAGTTTAAGGTTTGAAATATTTAGTATTTGTTTACCAAACCATTTCACCTTTATATTTTACCATAAAAAAACAGGGGACTACATTGTGTTTGTGTGCACTAAAACTAATTTCAGTGTTATTATATAATTATTATACAGGATTTATTTATATTATTATTATTCAGGATTTATATATTATTATTATACAGGATTTATATATTGGTTATATTATTATTATTATTATACAGGATTTATTATTTTATATATATTATTATACAGGATTTATATATTATATTATTATTATACAGGATTTATATATTTATTATTATACAGGATTTATATATTATTATTATTATTATTATACAGGATTTATGGCGCCAACAGTTTGCTCAGCACTGTACAAAATAACGGGAGACAATACATTAACAATACAGTTCAATACAAGAGGGATAGGAGGGCCCTGATCCTGGGAGCTTACAATCTAGGAGTGTCCACACAATCCGATTTCACACAATCCGTGTGAAAGCTAATTACCGGTACTCAAAAGTGAATGGGCCCCCTTGCCGTCCTCTCACGCAGATTGGTTGAAAGTAGTTAAAAGCATGTTGATAAGAGAAACACTTGCTTATGTGAGAAGGGGGGGCGTGGATAAATTTGAAAGGATGTGGAAGCCATAGGTGGTGGCCCCTAGGCTGGTACCTTGGTATGAGATTATAAGATTTCTTAGATTGTAAGCTCCAAGGATCAGGGCCCTCCTATCCCTCTTGTATTGAACTGTATTGTTGCTGTATTGTCTCCCGTTATATTGTAAAGCGCTGAGCAAACTGTTGGCGCTATATAAATCCTGTATTATAATAAGATAATGCCTCCATTTACAGTTTTTGAAAAAGATGTGGATGTTTTGGATAAGTTTTGTGTATTAGGGGGCTTGTGTCTTATAGTTTGGGGTTTTTCTTTTTGTTTTGCTTTGTTTTTCTGGGAGGGAGCAGGGAAAATAATGTGTACAGTATAATGTATGTATTGTATTTATATGGGACAGAAAAATTGTTAACAAAAAAAACATTTTTTTGAACAAAAAATAAAATGATTTCAGTGTATTTTACTGAAAATATAGGTTTCATATTTCATAAACAAATAGTGACAATGATAACCACACTAAATGGCAAATACAAAATAATGTGTGAGAGCTGATGTTATCAGAACTATGTGTCTGTCAGATTACAGGAAAAAAAAAAAAAAAAAAAAAATATATATATATATACACATACACACACACACACACATTTTTTATTTTTTTTCTGTTGGCGCTATATAAATCCTGTATAATAATAATAATAATAATAATAATAAAAAAATATATATATTTTTTATTATTTTACAGGATTTATATAGCGCCAACAGTTTGCTCAGCGCTGTACAATATAACGGAGACAATACAGTTCAATACAAGTGGGATTTGAGGGCCCTGCTCCTTGGAGCTTACAATCTAGGAGGGAGGGGCTAGTGGTACAAAAGGTAGTAACTGTATAACACACACACACACACACACTTTCATAAGAATCAACCAACAATCTAACAGCGGATGATTAAAAAAATAAACTAAAAACATTTTTTATTTGTGATAAATTGTGTGAATGTGGATACATGATGTCCTCTTAGCATTAATATATAACAATTTTATGTACAAATAAAGTGAAACACATAGTTTTCCGTGTTCATATGCAGATCCACTACTTCTTCTTCGCACCAATATTATGCTGGTGCGCTCCCCCATGTTTGTGCCGGCACTCTTCAGAAGGGGTGGACTCTCTGCCATGCATTTAGAGAAGTCAGACATGGCTGTATGATGTAATCCAAAACTGTAAATGAACTTCCAAGTGGATCCTCTTCTCATATCCTCCTTCACCTTCAGTACACCGCTCTTGCCTCCTTACAAATCGTAAATGGCTCCAAGGGTAGCAGGGGAAATCCCATCATAGTGTAGTGCCTGGTTCCTGAAGACGCTCACAGGCAGGGCGAAACATGTTGGGCGGAGCCCATATTTTTGGTTCCAGTGGCCTGCTGCGGTGGCACTTCCGTGTTTTGGTTGGCAGCCATTTTTACTTGCTGAAAGCTAATATATTTTATGTGAGTGGATTTTATCTTGGCATTTTTAATAAAAGTACTGTGCCCATTTTTGTCTGTGTGTGATAAGAGCAGAGATATACTTACCTAATCCGTCGATCCTCCGAGTGCAAGACCGGTCCCTGCCGCTTCTGCCCCACTGCACGCTAGAGAAAGGACTGTTCTTGATGTCCTCACGGCCATAGACTGGCTGTGGGCGTGAGAACGGCAGGATCAGTCCACCGCTGGACTGTTTCGACGGACTGGATAAGTATAGCTTTTGCCTGACCCATAGACAAAACGAGCAATTAACCCATGCAATGCGGGCACAGCTCCACTGCTAGGAACTAAAACAATTTATGTGGAGTTCTGCTTTAAAGCGGAGCTTCACCCAAAAGGGGAAGTTCCGCTTTAAGCCTTTGTCCCCCGCTCACCATTAAGGATTAGCACCTGTGGGGGGGGAGCGAGTGCCCAAATTTGACAGGTACCCGCTCCCACTTCTACTGCGATCGCCTAGGCCACGGGTGTCAAACTGGTGGCCCTCCAGCTGCTGCCAAACTACAAGTCCCATGAGGCATTGCAGGATTGACAGTTGCAAGCATGACTCCCAAAGGCAGAGGCATGATGGGACTTGTAGTTTCGCAACAGCTGGAGGTCCACCAGTTTGACGCCCCTGGCCTAGGCGATCGGAAGTGGAAGTTGTCCTCCCCCCCTCTGTAGTCTTCTGGGACACGTGACAGGTCCCAGAAGACTACGGGGCCATTCACAAAGAGCAGCGCTTCTTGTGCATGTGCAGTGGGCACCCAGCTGTGAAGCTGCAAGCTGTCACAGCCGGGTGCCCACACTGAAGATGCCGGGGAGAGAAGACGGCTGGTGAAACCAGCGGTGGTGAGGACACCGCGGGACCGAGGGACAGGTAAGTATCTGTATTTTTAAAGTCAGCAGCTACAGTTTTTGTGGCTGCTGACTTTTATTTATTTATTTATTTATTTTTCAGGTGGAACTCCGTTTTTAAGTAATCTTCTTCAAGCTAAAA
>NW_028318919.1:0-35000 GCF_062004578.1 Staurois parvus
AAATGCAAATAGCACACTTGAAATGAACTCTGGACCTTTTATCTGCTCATTGTAATTGGGATAATGAGGGAATAACACACACCTGGCCATGGAACAGCTGAGAAGCCAATTGTCCCATTACTTTTGGTCCCTTAACAAGTGGGAGGCGCATATGCAAACTGTTGTGATTCCTACACCGTTCACCTGATTTGGATGTAAATACCCTCAAATTAAAGCTGACAGTCTGCAGTTAAAGCACATCTTGTTCGTTTCATTTCAAATCCATTGTGGTGGTGTATTGAGCCAAAAATGTTCGAATTCTGTCCATGTCCCAATATTTATGGACCTGACTGTATATATATATACTCCCCCTTACTGACCAAGCCATTTTTTTTGCGTTACTTTAACTGACGATTGCGCAGTCATGCAACGCTGCACTCAAATTAAATTTATATCCTTTTTTTCCCCACAAGTAGAGCTTTCTTTAGGTAGTATTTGATCACATGTGCTTTTTTTTTTTTTTGCGCCATATACAAAAAAAAAAGATAATTTTGAGAAAAAAAATATTTTTGACTTTTTGCTATTAAGTCCCGTTAAAAAATTTAAAAAATCACATTTTGTCATAAATTTAGGCTAAAATGTATTCTGTTCCATGTCTTTGCTGAAAAAAATCCCAATACGTGTAAATTGGTTTACATGAAAGTTATAGCTTTTACAAATGGTGGTATATATATATATATATACTGTATTTTTTAAAAAATGTTTAACTAGTAATGGCGGCGATCAGCAACTTATAGCGGGACTGCGGCGGACATTCTGACACGGGGGGGGACTGACTAACTGCCACTGACATCCCCAGTGACACCAATAAAGTGATCAGTGCTAATAAAAAGCACCAACACTGTACTTATGGCACTGTGGCAGCACCCAAATATTGCAGAGTTCCCCTTTCAACTTTAACATTTTAAGAGCCTCTGTTCACAAGGTCATCAGCTCACTTCCCCCCTCCCTTATTTCCTGTGTAACAATGTGTTCCAGTCTGCACATGGTTCTTTTATTTTCAGCTGAAGGGAGTTTATCTATCTGTGAAACCACACGGTCATATTCTGCACTGTTTACAAAGTCTTTTGAATGTACAGAAAGTGAAAGAGGAAATATATGCATTGTGCCGTAATTGCTGATATGTATACACTGTGAGATGCTTTTCAAGGAACTTAGCTTGCCGACATGAGACCTTGCTGGGTCACTCAGCGCTGATTAATAAAAAGTTTGTTTTCCTCAAGTTCGTGTCCGGAGTTTTACCTGGTATTCCCAAAGTTGCCATTACATGTCCTGGTGTATTGGCCGGGAAACCAGGTGTAACTACCGAGAGAGGTGGTTTCCACCACGACCCGTGAGGATCGGTTCGGAGCCGACTTCTGGGATCTCAGGCGCTGCCAGACATTTGTCTGGGAGACTACGCTACATGTTGGTCACCTGCTTAGAGGATCGACCCGCTGGAGTCCAAGAACCCGGACTGGGGAACCAACCACCAAATTGTGGAGCTCCACTTCAGGAAAGGTGAGATCTTTGCCTTTTGAGTTATAACGATAAGTCAGGACGGTATTCGAGGGAGGGTGTCAGGAAAGGACTCACCGCTGGTTGCAGTACCGGGAAATACCAGCAGGTGCCTTTCAGCAGCCAGGATCTCACCTCCTGCAATCCACCCCCCACCCCCACCCCCACCCCTGTATCTGTTTTGGTACCTCTAAGGAAACCATATGGATGGTAATCAGTCAATCCAGACCACCTTAGAGTGCGTGGTCCGTAATTTCAAGGTTTGGATTTTGCAAAACCTACAAACTGAAACTCAGTCCTAAAGGATTGAAGCCACCAAACGAGGAAGACTGGTCCTGTTATGGAAAATGTTGGCCGCCCCATGTTTGATTTAGAGATAATTGACCGATTCCAAGAATATACAGTGAGGAACAGAAGTATCTGAACCCCCTGCGATTTTGCAAGTTCTCCCACTTCTCCATCATGGAGGGTCTGACATTCACATTGCAGGGGATTCCCACTCTGAGGACAGATATCAGGAAATCCCATTGTATGATTTGTAAAGAATGTATTTGTCTCGCACGGCTGAACAGAAGTATTTGAACCCCTGAGAAGATCCGTGTTAATATTTGGTACAGAAGCCTTTGTCTGCAATTACAGAGGTCAGACGTTTCCTGTAGTCCTTGGCCAGGTTTGCACTACAACAGGGATTTTGGCCGACTCCTCCACACCGATCTCCTCTAGATCTGTCAGGTTTCGGGGCTGTCGCTGAGCAATACGGAGTTTCAGCTCCCTCCAAAGATGTTCTATTGGATTTAGGCCTGGAGACTGGCTAGGCCACTCTTGTACTGTGTCCGCAGTCTCTGGTCATCTCCTGTACTGTGTCCGCAGTCTCTGGTCATCTCCTGTACTATGTCCACAGTCTCTGGTCATCTCCTGTACTATGTCCGCAGTCTCCGGTCATCTCCTGTACTGTGTCCGCAGTCTCCGGTCATCTCCTGTACTGTATCCGCAGTCTCGCGTCATCTCCTGTACTGTGTCCGCAGTCTCCGGTCATCTCCTGTACTATGTCTGCAGTCTCTGGTCATCTCCTGTACTGTGTCCGCAGTCTCTGGTCATCTCCTGTACTGTGTCCGCAGTCTCTGGTCATCTCCTGTACTGTGTCCGCAGTCTCCGGTCATCTCCTGTACTGTGTCCGCAGTCTCTGGTCATCTCCTGTACTGTGTCCGCAGTCTCTGGTCATCTCCTGTACTGTGTCCGCAGTCTCTGGTCATCTCCTGTACTGTGTCCGCAGTCTCCGGTCATCTCCTGTACTGTATCCGCAGTCTCCAGTCATCTCCTGTACTGTGTCCGCAGTCTCTGGTCATCTCCTGTACTGTGTCCGCAGTCTCTGGTCATCTCCTGTACTGTGTCCGCAGTCTCCGGTCATCTCCTATACTGTATCCGCAGTCTTCGGTCATCTCCTGTACTATGTCCGCAGTCTCTGGTCATCTCCTGTACTGTGTCCGCAGTCTCTGGTCATCTCCTATACTGTATCCGCAGTCTCTGGTCATCTCCTATACTGTATCCGCAGTCTCCGGTCATCTCCTATACTGTATCCGCAGTCTTCGGTCATCTCCTGTACTGTGTCCGCAGTCTCTGGTCATCTCCTGTACTGTGTCCGCAGTCTCTGGTCATCTCCTGTACTGTGTCCGCAGTCTCTGGTCATCTCCTGTACTGTCCGCAGTCTCCGGTCATCTCCTGTACTGTGTCCCCAGTCTCTGATCATCTCCTGTACTGTGTCCGCAGTCTCTGGTCATCTCCTGTACTGTCTGCAGTCTCCGGTCATCTCCTGTACTGTGTCCGCATTCTCCGGTCATCTCCTGTACTGTGTCCGCATTCTCCGGTCATCTCCTGTACTGTGTCCCCAGTCTCCGGTCATCCCCTGTACTGTGTCTGCAGTCTCTGGTCATCTCCTGCACTGTGTCCGCAGTCTCTGGTCATCTCCTGTACTATGTCTGCAGTCTCTGGTCATCCCCTGTACTGTGTCCGCAGTCTCTGGTCATCTCCTGTACTATGTCCGCAATCTCTGGTCATCTCCTGTACTGTGTCCGCAATCTCTGGTCATCTCCTGTACTATGTCCGCAGTCTCTGGCCATCCCCTGTACTGTGTCCGCAGTCTCTGGTCATCTTCTGTACTATGTCCGCAGTCTCTGGTCATCTTCTGTACTATGTCCGCAGTCTCTGGTCATCTTCTGTACTGTGTCCGCAGTCCTCTGGTCATCTTCTGTACTATGTCTGCAGTCTCTGGTCATCTCCTGTACTGTGTCCGCAGTCTCTGGTCATCTCCTGTACTGTGTCCGCAGTCTCTGGTCATCTCCTGTACTGTGTCCGCAGTCTCTGGTCATCTCCTGTACTATGTCCGCAGTCTCTGGTCATCTCCTGTACTGTGTCCGCAGTCTCTGGTCATCTTCTGTACTATGTCCGCAGTCTCTGGTCATCCCCTGTACTGTGTCCACAGTCTCTGGTCATCTCCTGTACTGTGTCCGCAGTCTCTGGTCATCCCCTGTACTGTGTCCGCAGTCTCTGGTCATCTTCTGTACTGTGTCCGCAGTCTCTGGTCATCTCCTGTACTGTGTCCGCAGTCTTCGGTCATCTCCCTGTACTGTGTCCGCAGTCTCTGGTCATCTCCTGTACTGTGTCCGCAGTCTCTGGTCATCCCCTGTACTGTATCCGCAGTCTCCGGTCATCTCCTGTACTGTGTCCGCAGTCTCCGGTCATCTCCTGTACTGTGTCCCCAGTCTCTGATCATCTCCTGTACTGTGTCCGCAGTCTCCGGTCATCTCCTGTACTGTCTGCAGTCTCCGGTCATCTCCTGTACTGTGTCCCCAGTCTCCGGTCATCCCCTGTACTGTGTCTGCAGTCTCTGGTCATCTCCTGCACTGTGTCCGCAGTCTCTGGTCATCCCCTGTACTGTGTCCGCAGTCTCTGGTCATCTCCTGTACTATGTCTGCAGTCTCTGGTCATCCCCTGTACTGTGTCCGCAGTCTCTGGTCATCTTCTGTACTGTCTGCAGTCTCCGGTCATCTCCTGTACTGTGTCCGCAGTCTCCGGTCATCCCCTGTACTGTGTCTGCAGTCTCCGGTCATCTCCTGCACTGTGTCCGCAGTCTCTGGTCATCCCCTGTACTGTGTCCGCAGTCTCTGGTCATCTCCTGTACTATGTCCGCAATCTCTGGTCATCTCCTGTACTGTGTCCGCAATCTCTGGTCATCTCCTGTACTATGTCCACAGTCTCTGGCCATCCCCTGTACTATGTCCGCAGTCTCTGGCCATCCCCTGTACTGTGTCTGCAGTCTCTGGTCATCTTCTGTACTATGTCCGCAGTCTCTGGTCATCTCCTGTACTATGTCCGCAGTCTCTGGCCATCCCCTGTACTGTGTCTGCAGTCTCTGGTCATCTTCTGTACTATGTCCGCAGTCTCTGGTCATCTTCTGTACTATGTCTGCAGTCTCTGGTCATCTCCTGTACTGTGTCCGCAGTCTCTGGTCATCTCCTGTACTGTGTCCGCAGTCTCTGGTCATCTCCTGTACTGTGTCCCGCAGTCCCTGGTCATCTCCTGTACTGTGTCCGCAGTCTCTGGTCATCTTCTGTACTGTGTCCGCAGTCTCTGGTCATCTCCTGTACTATGTCCGCAGTCTCTGGTCATCTCCTGTACTGTGTCCGCAGTCTCTGGTCATCTTCTGTACTATGTCCGCAGTCTCTGGTCATTCCCTGCACTATGTCCGCAGTCTCTGGTCATCTCCTGTACTGTGTCCGCAGTCTCTGGTCATCCCCTGTACTGTGTCCACAGTCTCTGGTCATCTCCTGTACTGTGTCCGCAGTCTCTGGTCATCTCCTGTACTGTGTCCGCAGTCTCTGGTCATCTCCTGCACTGTGTCCGCATGCTTTCCGGTCATCTCCTGTACTGTGTCCGCAGTCTCTGGTCATCTCCTGTACTGTGTCCGCAGTCTCTGGTCATCTTCTGTACTGTGTCCGCAGTCTCTGGTCATCCCCTGTACTTTGTCCGCAGTCTCTGGTCATCTCCTGTACTATGTCCGCAGTCTCTGGTCATTCCCTGTACTGTGTCCGCAGTCTCTGGTCATCTCCTGTACTGTGTCCGCAGTCTCTGGTCATCTCCTGTACTGTGTCCCGCAGTCTCTGGTCATCTCCTGTACTGTGTCCGCAGTCTCTGGTCATCTCCTGTAGTATGTCCGCAGTCTCTGGTCATCTCCTGTACTGTGTCCGCAGTCTCTGGTCATTCCCTGTACTATGTCTGCAGTCCATTGGTTCAGAATATTTTTTTTCTTGTTTTCCACCTTTAAAATCTAGGTGCGTCTTATGGAGTGCGAAATACGGTATATATATATATATATATATTTATTTATTGAAATATATATTTTTTTTAAATATATTGAAAATGGCCAAAATTGTAGCATTTCAAATATATGGCAATATATTTGGGAAGAATATTTGTAAAATATATTTCAAATATATTTTTCTTCCATATGGGGATAAAAATGTTTTAATAAAATTGCTGGTAGCCATAATAATAGCCCTGGCTAGAACAATAGGGGGGCAGATCATGTGACCCGTGTATCAAGACTACTAGGATCTGTAACCACTAGAAAGTTATTGTGGCATTCTCACTATCAATGTGCAGGCACAGTACCTGAAACTTGTGTACATTATGAAACAATGTATTCAACGTGCGCTGTAGGGAACCACGTAACCTGTTATGACCTCATCTATGAAGCTATGTTACTGTATGCATTCACCTTTGCGTGCAAGCACAATGGACGAGGAACTTTAAAAAAAAAAGATTTTCATAGTTTTGTTTTTACACTTTCTTTAATTTTTTTTTATTGTTTTTTTTATCACTTTTATTCCTATTAGAAGAAATCCCTGGTAATAGAAGTAAGGATGACAGGTCCTTTAGCAGAGAACCCAAAATCTCTCCTTTACCTTTAAAGGCCCCCCCCCCCCAGTTTTCTTTTTGATCTTTTGCTTTAAAAAAGAAAAAAAACATTTTACATCCACCCCAGACCGGGCCATGTACATATGCAGGCGCAAATTACGTATGCGTTCACTTCTGTGTATGAGCAAAAGGGATGGGGCACTTTAAATTTTTTTTTTTTTACACTTTATTTTTTTTAATCACTTTTATTCCTATTACAAGAAATGCAAATATCCCTTGTAATAGTAATAAGGCAGGACAGGTCCTCTTTAAAGAGAGATCTGAGGTCAAAAAGACCTCAAATCTCTCTCTTTATCTTTAAAAGCAAAAATAAAAAAAAAGGTTTTCATCTTTTGCTTTAAAAAAAAGAAAACACATTGCTCACATCCACCCCAGTCCGGGCCGGTTACATATGCGGGTGCAACCTATGTAAGCGTTTGTCTCTGCGTGCAAGCACAAGGGAGCGCTTTAAAAAAAAATTGTATTATTATTCTTTTTATATACTGTTTCTTTAATTTTTTTTAAATCACTTTTATTTCTATTGCAAGAAATGTAAACATCCCTTGTAATAGGAATAAGGCATGACAGGTCCTATTTATGGAGAGAACTGGGGTCAAAAAAGACCCTAAAACTACTTTATCTTTAAAAGCAAAAAAACATTTTTTTAATCTTTTGCTTTAAAAAAGAAAAATTGTTTACATTCATCCCGGACCGGGCTGTTTACATATGCGGATGAAACCTACATATGTGTTCGCCTCTGCAGACAAGCACAAGGGACGGGACGCTTTAAATGTTTTTTTCATTATTATTTATTTAATTTTTTTTACACTGTTTCTTTAATTTTTTTTTTTTTTATCACTTTTTTTCCTATTACAAGAAATGTAATAGAAGTAAAGATGACAGGTCCTCCTTAAGGAGAGATCTGGGGTCAAAAAAATTTACCTTTTAACCACTTCAAGTCCGGACACTTTCCCCCCTTTCCAGTCCGGACGCTTTCCCCCCCTTCCAGTCCGGACGCTTTCCCCCCCCTTCCAGTTCGGACACTTCCCCCCCCCCCTTCCAGTCCGGAGACTTTCCCCCCCTTCCAGTCCGGAGACTTTCCCCCCCTTCCAGTCCAGACACTTTCCCCCCCTTCCAGTCCGGACGCTTTCCCCCCCTTCCAGTCCGGACACTTTCCCCCCCTTCCAGTCCGGACACTTTCCCCCCCTTCCAGTCCGGACACTTTCCCCCCCTTCCAGTCCGGACACTTTCCCCCCCCTTCCAGTTTGGACACTTTCCCCCCCCTTCGAGTTCGGACACTTCCCCCCCCCCCTTCCAGTCCGGAGACTTTCCCCCCCTTCCAGTCCGGAGACTTTCCCCCCCTTCCAGTCCGGACACTTTCCCCCCCCTTCCAGTCCGGACACTTTCCCCCCCCTTCCAGTCCGGACACTTTCCCCCCCCTTCCAGTTCGGACACTTCCCCCCCCCCTTCCAGTCCGGAGACTTTCCCCCCCTTCCAGTCCGGAGACTTTCCCCCCCTTCCAGTCCGGACACTTTCCCCCCCTTCCAGTTCGGACACTTCCCCCCCGCCCCCCCTTCCAGTCCGGAGACTTTCCCCCCCTTCCAGTCCGGAGACTTTCCCCCCCTTCCAGTCCGGAGACTTTCCCCCCCTTCCAGTCCGGAGACTTTCCCCCCCTTCCAGTCCGGACACTTCCCCCCCCCGCCCCCCCTTCCAGTCCGGAGACTTTCCCCCCCTTCCAGTCCGGAGACTTTCCCCCCCTTCCAGTCCAGACACTTTCCCCTCCTTCCAGTCCGGACACTTTCCCCCCCCTTCCAGTCCGGACACTTTCCCCCCCCTTCCAGTCCGGACACTTTCCCCCCCCTTCCAGTTCGGACACTTCCCCCCCCCCCTTCCAGTCCGGAGACTTTCCCCCCCTTCCAGTCCGGACACTTTCCCCCCCTTCCAGTTCGGACACTTCCCCCCCGCCCCCCCTTCCAGTCCGGAGACTTTCCCCCCCTTCCAGTCCGGAGACTTTCCCCCCCTTCCAGTCCGGAGACTTTCCCCTCCTTCCAGTCCGGACACTTTCCCCTCCTTCCAGTCCGGACACTTTCACCCCCTTCCAGTCCGGACACTTTCACCCCCTTCCAGTCCGGACACTTTCCCCCCCCCTTCCAGTCTGGACACTTTCCCCCCCTTTCCAGTCTGGACACTCCCCCCCCCCCTTCCAGTCCGGACACTTTCACCCCCCTTCCAGTCCGGACACTTTCACCCCCCCCTTCCAGTCCGGACACTTGCCCCCCCTTTCCAGTCTGGACACTTTCCCCCCCCTTCCAGGATGTGATCAGGTCATTCCCCCCCCCCCTTCCTCCTAGGATATGAACAGAACACTCCCCCCAGGATGTGATCAGATTGTTGACACCCCCCCAGATGTAATCAGCTCAGTCCCCCGCTCAGAATGTGATTAGATCAGTCCCCCCCTCGGATGTAATCAGATCCCCTCCCTAGGATGTGATCAGGTCATTATGGCCCCCCCCAATGTAATCAGATCAGTTCCCCCCCAGGATGTGATGAGGACGTTACCCCCCACCCCCAGGATGTGTTCAGGTCATTATACCCCATCCAGGATGTGATCAGGTTGTTACCCCCCCAGGATGTGATCAGGTCGTTACCCCCCCAGGATGTGATCAGGTCGTTACCCCCCCAGGATGTGATCAGGTTGTTACTCCCCCACAGGATGTAATCAGATCAGGTCCCCCCCTTCCTCAGGATGTGATTAAATCATTACCCCCCCAGGATGTGATGAGGACATTACCCCCCACCCCCAGGATGTGTTCAGGTCATTATCATCCCTCCAGGATGTGATCAGGTTGTTACCCCCCCAGGATGTGATCAGGTCGTTACCCCCCCAGGATGTGATCAGGCCGTTACCCCCCCAGGATGTGATCAGGTCGTTACCCCCCCAGGATGTGATCAGGTCGTTACCCCCCCCCCCCAGGATGTGATCAGGTCGTTGCCCCCCCACAGGATGTAATCAGATCAGGTTCCCCCCCTTCCTCAGGATGTGATTAAATCATTACCCCCCCAGGATGTGATCAGGTCATTAGCCCCCTCCCAGGATGTGATCAGGTCGTTACCCCCCCACAGGATGTAATCAGATCAGGTTCCCCCCTTCCTCAGGATGTGATTAAATCATTACCCCCCCCCCAGGATGTGATCAGATCAGTCCCCCCCTCCCTCCAGAATATGATCAGAGCAGCCCCCCAGGATAGGATTAGAACACCCCCCCCCCAACCACAGGATATGATCACAACACTCCCCCATCAGAACCTGTGACGGGCTTTTGGAGGGGACTAGGGGCTATGATTATGGCCCATGGAGAGAGCAGATCATTCTCTGATGATTTACAACAACGTGATGAATGCTGAGAGCCGGGATTGGATGAATTCTCTGCCTAAAGGCAATAACTCCTCCCTGGATGTGTCAAAGCTTCAGCTCTGAGAAAATAATCAGAATACAATTCATGAATACAGGCGGGGATCTGGAATGAAGGCGATTCCTTCCTAATTTTTACAAATCGACTGATAATCCGAGTTCTCTATGTGCGCTAATTTGAAGACAAAATAAAAAAAAAAGCAATAATGTGCAAAATATATATTTAATAATAATAAAAAATCAAAATGCCAAATGATCATGATGATAAGTAATAAACCATTCAAAATACCAGTACAATGATCCGAAATAAAAAAAAGGAAATTCAAACCAGCAATTAATTTTCAATATTTATAAATTTATTATTGTTTTCTTTTTTTTTTTATTTCAGGTACTTGTATAGCGCCCTCAATGTACGCAGCACTTTACATATATATTGTACATTCACATCAGTCCCTAACCCTCAAGGGGCGTCCAATCTAAGGTCCCTAACCCTCAAGGGGCATCCAGTCTAAGGTCCCTAACCCTAAAGGGGCATCCAATCTAAGGTTCCTTACCCTCAAGGGGCGTCCAATCTAAGGTCCCTGACCCTCAAGGGGCGTACAATCTAAGGTCCCTGACCCTCAAGGGGCGTCCAATCTAAGGTCCCTGACCCTCAAGGGGCGTCCAATCTAAGGTCCCTAACCCTCAAGGGGCGTCCAATCTAAGGTCCCTAACCCTCAAGGGGCATCCAGTCTAAGGTCCCTAACCCTAAAGGGGCATCCAATCTAAGGTTCCTTACCCTCAAGGGGCGTCCAATCTAAGGTCCCTAACCCTCAAGGGGTGTCCAGTCTAAGGTCCCTAACCCTAAAGGGGCATCCAATCTAAGGATCCTTACCCTCAAGGGGCGTCCAATCTAAGGTCCCTAACCCTCAAAGGGTGTCCAATCTAAGGTCCCTGACCCTCAAGGGGCATCCAATCTAAGGTCCCTAACCCTCAAGGGGTGTCCAATCTAAGGTCCCTGACCCTCAAGGGGCATCCAATCTAAGGTCCCTAACCCTCAAGGGGCATCCAATCTAAGGTCCCTAACCCTCAAAGGGCGTCCAATCTAAGGTCCCTAACCCTCAAAGGGCGTCCAATCTAAGGTCCCTAACCCTCAAAGGGCATCCAATCTAAGGTCCCTAACCCTCAAGGGGCGTCCAGTCTAAGGTCCCGAACCCTCAAGGGGCATACAATCTAAGGTCCCTAACCCTCAAGGGGCGTCCAATCTAAGGTCCCTAACCCTCAAAGGGCGTCCAATCTAAGGTCCCTAACCCTCAAAGGGCGTCCAATCTAAGGTCCCTAATCCTCAAGCGGCGTACATTCTAAGGTCCCTAACCCTCAAGGGGCGTACAATCTAAGGTCCCTAACCCTCAAGGGGCATACAATCTAAGGTCCCGAACCCTCAAGGGGCGTACAATCTAATGTCCCTAACCCTCAAGGGGCGTCCAATCTAAGGTCCCTAACCCTCAAGGGGCGTCCAATCTAAGGTCCCTAACCCTCAAGGGGCGTCCAATCTAAGGTCCCAAACCCTCAAGGGGCGTACAATCTAAGGTCCCTAACCCTCAAGGGGCGTCCAATCTAAGGTCCCTAACCCTCAAGGGGCGTCCAATCTAAGGTCCTTAACCCTCAAGGAGCGTACAATCTAAGGTCCCTAACCCTCAAGGGGTGTACAATCTAAGGTCCTTAACCCTCAAGGAGCGTCCAATCTAATGTCCCTAACCCTCAAGGGGCGTCCAATCTAAGGTCCCTAACCCTCAAGGGGCGTACAATCTAAGATCCCTAACTCACATTCATACATACACATACTAGGGACAATGTAGACAGGAGCCAATTCACCTATCAGCATGTCTTTGGAGTGTGGGAGGAAACCAGAGGAAACCCACGCAAGCACAGGGAGAACATGCAAACTGCAGGCAGGTGGTGCCGTGGTTGGGATTCGAACCAACGACCCCAGTACTGCCAGGCGGGAGTGCTAACCATTTAGCCACTGTGCTGCCCACCAACCAGGGGTGGACTGACAACTCATGAGGCCCCCGGGCAATAGGGGATCATGGGGCCCCTGTGTCCTTGCCCAAATTCAGAAAAGTCTATGAAAAAGGTACCAGAGGCATCTCATGGGGCCCCCTACTGACCCCGGGCCCTCAGGCAGTGCCCGAGTTTCCACATGGTCAGTCCGCCCCTGCCACCAACTGTCTAGAAATGCCATGTCAGAGAGTATCAGTTGCTCAGCCAGCTATGCGAATCGACCCCCGTGATCTCTCTACAACCCGATATTCAAAGCTCAACGCGTACCTTGGCATGAATTGCTTTGGAACACCATACACAGGCCAATCCAATCGGCTTAGAATATATCTGAGGTCAATTGTTACACTCAGTCGTCTGCGTTGTCATATAGATCCGGCTAAACCATTGACTAGGAGATAAAATTAGCTTCAGGGATATTTAAAATAAAATTTCCCCCAGAAAATTGAAATGAAAATAATTTACACTGCAATTAAAATGATTTCACATCAACTCCTGTGCTAACCGTAATTATTCTCGGACCAAACGATTTAGCTGGAGATATAAGGCGAGTGTAAGTTAGCCGAAGAAAATGAAAGTTCTAGTTACCAATATGGACTCTATGATGTCACTGATGTCAGCTTTCAGTCAGCTCCAGGGGCGGACTGACCATTCGAGCACTCGGGCACTGCCCGAGGGCCCGGGGTCAGTAGGGGGCCCCATGAGATGCCCCTGGTACCTTTTTCATAGGCTTTTTTGAGTTTGGGCAAGGACACAGGGGCCCCATGTACCCCTATTGCCCGGGGGCCCCATGAGTTGTCAGTCCGCCCCTGGTCAGCTCACTTCAGGGGGTGTCTGTGTCCGTCTGTTGTCCCTCGTCTCCTGTTTTGGGATGTCCTGTCTTTTTGGTCCTGTCTCCTAATTTTATCCCCCCCCAAAAAAAAAACCTAGGCGGGCAAAGCTTATCTTACCCAAATCTGACGTCAGGCACCACCCGGCAGGATCTCTAGTGATCCACAGAATGGGATTCCCCAGGGCGCGGAGTCTAAGTCCCAGTCTGCCTTTTCACCAGAGCCCCTGATGGTGGGGATGGACTTGGTGCTCGACTGAAACCAGGTCGCAGCCCCTGAGTGCACCCAACTGTGGTAGAGGGGTCCCGCCAAGGGTACGTGCCAGGGGTGATGTGAAGAGGCTGACAGGTCCAGGTCCCGAGCGGGATGGATGGATGACAGTCAGGAGTGAGCGTGGTCAGACTAGCCGGGTCGGTAACGGTGGAGGCAGATAGGTACCGAGCGAAGAGTAACCGGGTCACGAGCCAAGGTTCGGCAACAGGAGGTCCAATAACAAAGGGGCAGGCAGAGGAATAGTCAGGGACGAGCCAGGGATCCGAGCAGGAGAAGGTCAACAAGAATCAGGACAGGCAGGGTCGGCAACTAGGAACGCACTTCAGGAAAACAGGTAACAGGAACTAGACCTTGCGGCAATCTGATCACCGCCTGGCTAGTTTAAATAGTGCGCCCTGCACCGTCATTGGTGCCAGGCGCGCGTGTGCGAGTGCGCAAGCGGCCGCAATTGCCGCGGCGGGCGCCTAGGTCCTAATGCCTGCACATTGGTGCGCCTAGGCAATCTGCGCATGCGCAGACCTGTGTGCCGCAGCGAGACCCACGGTCCCTGACATGTGAGGTCAGACTAGGTGTCAGGAATGGACTCTCCACTGGTGGTGCTGTGGCTCACTTGCTCTGTGGGCTGCAGTACCAGCTCCTACCAGAGGGTGCTTTCAGCAGCCAGGGTCTCACTCCTGCAATCAAGCCATCACCTGGGGGCTGATTGCAGGAGGTGTATTTAAGCAGGACCAGGCCTGCAATCAGTGCCTTGGTGTTTGTTTCCCATGAGCCCCTGTATCTTGTTACCTGTGCATCTGTTCCTTAGAGAAGTTACCTTGTTGCCGACCCTGCCTGATCCTGATTCCTGTTGACTATCTCCTGCTCTGACTCCTGACTCGTCCCCAGGGGCGGACTGACAACTCATGGGGACCCCGGGCAATAGGGGATCATGGGGCCCCTGTGTCCTTGCCCAAACTCAAAAAAGCCTATGAAAAAAGGTACCAGGGGCATCTCATGGGGCCCCCTACTGACCCCGGGCCCTCGGGCAGTGCCCGAGTTTCCAAATGGTCACTCCGCCCCTGCTCGTCCCTGACTATTCTTCTGCCTACTCCTATGCTGTTGGACCTCCTGTTGCTGTACCTTGGCTCGTGACCCGTTTACTCTTTGCCTGCTGCTCTGTACTGATCTGCCTCCACCGTTACCGACCCGGCTTGTCTGACTACGCTACACTCCATACTGTCATCCATCCATCCCGCACGTATCCAGTCACTACTATCTGAACCAGCCAGCCCCTTCACATCAGGCTTTCCCCCGGTACATACCCTCGACGGTCACCTCTACCACAGTTGGGTGCACTCAGGGTCCGCGACCTGGTCTCAGTCCTGCGCCAAGTCCATCCCCACCATCAGAGGCTCTGGTGAAAAGGCAGACTGGGGCTTAGACTCTGCACCCTGGGGAATCCCTTTCTGTGGGTCACTAGAGATCCCGCCGGGCGGTGCCTGATAGTACCTTACGGCCCGCCTGACCATTCCACCTCTCCAGCCCTGACTACGCCTGTGTTCCCGAAGCCTGCTACTTCCCTGTGTCAGTCCACACATTTCTGGTCATACCCGGATCCCTGACACTGGGTGTCATTTTCTCTACTAATTGATTTCAGTTACCTGAAGGGGGCAGTATAGGATTGGGAATTCTCTGACATGTCTTCTGTAACATGTCAAGGGTTGACCTTTAACCTTGGCTAGTAAGAATATCATGAATATTAGGGAGCACTGCCTTTCTGACAGGGCTGGTTTCAGACAGACTAGTACTCATGTCACTGCAAATAATGTATTACCTTAACCCCTCCCCCTCCAGAGGATTTCCTCCCCTTCCTGACCAAGCCATTTTTTTTGTGTTACGGCGCTGCGTTACTTTAACTGACAATTGCGCAGTCATGCAGCGCCGCACCCAGATGAAATTTGTCCTTTCTTCCCATGAATTGAGCTTCCTTTCGGTAGTATTTGATCGCCTCTGCGTTTTTTCTTTTTTGCGCTATAAGCAAAAAAAGACTGACAATTTTGAGAAAAAAAACAATATTTTGGACTTTTTGCTATTAAATATGTCCAGTAAATAAATGAAAAAAATAAAATTTTGTCATAAATTTAGGCCAAAATGTATTCTGCTCCGTGTCTTTGCTAAAACAAATCCCAATACGTGTAAATTAATTGGTTTACGTGAAAGTTATAGCGTTTACAAATGGCGGTATTGATAGTGGGATTTTTTCTTCCTACTAGTAATGGCGGCAATCAGTGACTTTAAGCGGGACTGCGGAGGGCATTCTGACACTGGGGGGAAATAACTTGGTGTCACTGACATCCCCAGTGACATCGATACAGTGATCAGTGCTACAAAAAAACAGCACTGACACTGTACTAATGGCACTGGACAGGAAGGGGTTAATGTGTGGGGCGATCAAAGGGTTAACTGTGTTCTGGGAGTGTTTTACTAGGGGGCAGGGGTGTGTGCTTCACTGTAATCATACTGCTCTGGATGGCTGTGCTGTGCAGTGTGCCCGAGCTGACAGGGAGCAGGACTGTTTGTAAACAAAACAGTCTTCCTCCCCGTCTGTGATTGTCGCCGCCGGTGGGGCGCGCGTGGCTCATGCGTGCCCCCTACCCGGAAATGCGAACTCATGTATACAGTGGGGATCGAAAGTTTGGGCACCCCAGGAAAAAATTTGTATTAATCTGCATAAAGAAGCCAAGGAAAGATGGAAAAATCTCCAAAAGGCATCAAATTACAGATTAGACATTCTTATAATATGTCAACAAAAGTTAGATTTTATTTCCATCATTTACACTTTCAAAATAACAGAAAACAAAAAAATGGCGTCTGCAAAAGTTTGGGCACCCTGCAGAATTTATAGCATGCACTGCCCCCTTTGCAAAGCTGAGTCCTGCCAGTGTCATGGATTGTTCTCAATCTTCGTCTGGGAAGACCAGGTGATGTCAATCTCAAAGGTTTTAAATGCCCAGACTCATCTGACCTTGCCCCAACAATCAGCACCATGGGTTCTTCTAAGCAGTTGTCTAGAAAACTGAAACTGAAAATAGTTGACGCTCACAAAGCTGGAGAAGGCTATAAGAAGATAGCAAAGCGTTTTCAGATGTCAACATCCTCTGTTCGGAATGTAATTAAGAAATGGCAGTCATCAGGAACAGTGGAAGTTAAAGCAACATCTGGAAGACCAAGAAAAATATCAGACAGAACAGCTCGCAGGATTGTGAGAAAAACAATTCAAAACCCACGTTTGACTGCACGATCCCTCCAGAAAGATCTGGCAGACACTGGAGTTGTGGTCACTATTCCACTATAAAGAGATACTTGTACAAATATGGTCTTCATGGAAGAGTCATCAGAAGAAAACCTCTTCTACGTCCTCACCACAAAAATCATCATTTGAACTTTGCAAATGAACATATAGACAAGCCTGATGCATTTTGGAAACAAGTTCTGTGGACCGATGAGGTTAAAATTGAACTTTTTGGCCGGAATGAGCAAAGGTACGTTTGGAGAAGAAGGGGCACAGAATTTAATGAAAAGAACCTCTGTCCAACTGTTAAGCATGGGGTTGGATCAATCATGCTTTGGGGTTGTGTTGCAGCCAGTGGCACAGGGAACATCTCACGAGTAGAAGGAAAAATTGATTCAATAAAATTTCAGCAAATTTTGGATGGTAACTTGATGCCATCTGTGAAAAAGCTGAAGTTAAAGAGAGGATGGCTTCTACAAATGGATAATGATCCTAAACACACCTCGAAATCTACGGGGGATGACATCAAGAGGCGTAAACTGAAGGTTTTGCCATGGCCTTCACAATCTCCTGACCTCAACATAATTGAAAATCTATGGATAGACCTTAAAAGAGCCGTGCGTGACAGACAGCCCAGAAATCTCAAAGAACTGGAAGACTTTTGTAAGGAAGAATGGGCAAAGATACCTCAAACAAGAATTGAAAGACTCTTGGCTGGCTACAAAAAGCGTTTATAAGCTGTGATACTTGGGGGCAGTACAAGATATTAACTCTGCAGGGGGCCCAAACTTTTGCAGACGCCATTTTTTTGTTTTCTGTTATTTTGAAAGTGTAAATGATGGAAATAAAATCTAACTTTTGTTGACATATTATAAGAATGTCTAATCTGTAATTTGATGCCTTTTGGAGATTTTTCCATCTTTCCTTGGCTTCTTTATGCACATTAATACAACTTTTTAGCTGGGGTGCCCAAACTTTCGATCCCCACTGTATATACGTGATTTTGCGCACCCGTGCCGCCCTGTAGCAGTATATCTGCGGTGGGTAAGCGGTGAAGTAATTCTGGAAAAGAAAACAAATCTACCTATATATCCTACAAAAAGATGAGGTCCTTTTACTAAGACTTCTTCTTATCTCACGTCTTTTGTAACATAACAATGTTGTAATGCAACAAACTCAAACATAATTCTTTACAATGTTGAAAACATAATATCCACAATGTACCAATATGTATTAATTGTTAAAACCAATTTAAAAAAAATTATATATATACAGTGGGGCAAAAAAGTATTTAGTCCCCACCAATTGTACAAGTTCTCCCACTTACAAAGATGAGAGAGGCCTGTAATTGGCATCATAGGGAGACCTCAACTATGAGAGACAAAATGAGAAAACAAATCCAGACAATCACATTGGCTGATCTGGAAAGAATTTATTTGCAAATTATGGTGGAAAATAAGTATTTGGTCACCTACAAACAAGCAAGATTTCTGGCTCTCACAGACCTGTACCTTCTTCTTTAAGAGGCTCCTCTGTCCTGCACTCATTACCTGTATCAATGGCACCTGTTTGAACTTGTTATCAGTATAAAAGACACCTGTCCACAACCTCAAACAGTCACACTCCAAACTCCACTATGGTGAAGACCAAAGAGCTGTCAAAGGACACCAGAAACAAAATTGTAGACCTGCACCAGGCTGGGAAGACTGAATCTGCAATAGGCAAGCAGCTTGGTGTGAACAAATCAACTGTGGGAGCAATAATAGAAAATGGAAGACATACAAGACCACTGATAATCTCCCTCGATCTGGGGCTCCACGCAAGATCTCACGCCGTGGGGTCAAAATGATCACAAGAACGGTGAGCAAAAATCCCAGGACCACACGGAGGGACCTAGTGAATGACCTGCAGAGAGCTGGGACCAACGTAACAAAGGCTACCATCAGTAAAACTACGCCGCCAGGGACTCAGATCCTGCAGTGCCAGATGTGTCCCCCTGCTTAAGCCAGTACATGTCCGGGGCCATCTGAAGTTTGCTAGAGAGCATTTGGATGATCCAGAAGAGGATTGGGAGAATGTCATATGGTCAGATGAAACCAAAATAGAACTGTTTGGTAGAAACACAACTCGTCGTGTTTGGAGGAGAGAGAATGCTGAGTTGCATCCAAAGAACACCATACCTACTGTGAAGCATGGGGGTGGCAACATCATGCTTTGGGGCTGTTTCTCCACAAAGGGACCAGGACGACTGATCCATGTACAGGACAGAATGAATGGGGCCATGTATCGTGAGATGTTGTGTGCAAACCTCCTTCCATCAGCAAGGGCATTGAAGATGAAACGTGGCTGGGTCTTCCAACATGACAATGATCCCAAACATACCGCCCGGGCAACGAAGGAGTGGCTTCGTAAGAAGCATTTCAAGCTCCTGGAGTGGCCTAGCCAGTCTCCAGATCTCAACCCCATAGAAAACCTTTGGAGGGAGTTGAAAGTCCGTGTTGCCCAGCGACAGCCCCAAAACATCACTGCTCTAGAGGAGATCTGCATGGAGGATGGGCCAACATACCAGCAACAGTGTGTGCCAACCTTGTGAAGACTTCCAGGAAACGTCTGACCTCTGTCATTGCCAACAAAGGATATATAACAAAGTATTGACATGAACTTTTCATATTCACCAAATACTTATTTTCCACCATAATTTGCAAATAAATTCTTTCCAGATCAGCCAATGAGATTGTCTGGATTTGTTTTCTCATTTTGTCTCTCATAGTTGAGGTCTCCCTATGATGCCAATTACAGGCCTCTCTCATCTTTGTAAGTGGGAGAACTTGCACAATTGGTGGCGGACTAAATACTTTTTTGCCCCACTGTATGTATGTATATATATATATATGTGTGTATGGAAACTGAATATAGTAATATAAAACCTGAATTACTTTAAGCAAGTATTCACTTCATGCAATACTAATAATAATACAATTTACATTTTTAAATATTCCTGTCAAATAATAATAATAACACCATGTACGATGTAAAGTTTAATATGCACTCTTTTTTCCAGAGGTTCATGGAAAAAAAAAATAATTGTGAACAGTTCTTTTGTCCTTTGTTCAATCCAGACATGGACTCATCCGTTTATCTTACAACTTGGTATCATGTCTAGTCTTTATCTTGTAGCCTTCTGATACCACCATACCTCCCGCCCCCAAAATTTATAACCTAGGACAGTGATGGCGAACCTATGGCACGCAGAGCCATCTCAGTGGGCACGCCAGGAAGAAGAGCATGATGAGCGCGCATGGACCGGCCATCCAGATCTCGTCCACACTGGATCCCCATCAAACTACATTTCCCACATGTCTCTGGGGCCAGGGTGGGCGTGGACGAGAGGAAACGGCTCCAATGCGGCTCTGGCACCAGGGGTGATGTACCCGGGGATTGGCGCGGAAGAGAGGAAGAGGCTCCCACACTGCTCCGGGGCCAGGGGCAACGTGTTCAGAGTGGATGGGAATGAGCTGCTGGGTTGGAAGCCACACCGACGCTGCCAGAGGTGAGATTAACTGCTTGCAGTGTCGCCTGTCAGTGCCCAGCAGTGTTGCCTGTCAGTGCCCAGCAGTGTCGCCCATCAGTGCTGCCCATCAGTGCCATCCATCAATGATGCCCAGCAGTGCCATCCATCAGTGCCCAGCAGTGTCGCCTGTCAGTGCTGCCCAGCAGTGCCGCCTGTCAGTGCTGCCCAGCAGTGCCACATGTCAGTGCCCAGCAGTGTCGCCCATCAGTGCTGCCCATCAGTGCCACCCATCAGTGCCCAGCAGTGTCGCCTGTCAGTGCTGCCCAGCAGTGCCACCTGTCAGTGCTGCCCAGCAGTGCCACCTGTCAGTGCCCAGCAGTGTCGCCCATCAGTGCTGCCCATCAGTGCCACCCATCAATGATGCCCAGCAGTGTCCAGCAGTGTCATCCATCAGTGCCCAGCAGTGTCACCCATCAGGGCCCAGCAGTGTTGCCTGTCAGCGCTGCCCAGCAGTGCCACCTTTCAGTGCTGCCCAGCAGTGCCACCTGTCAGTGCCCAGCAGTGTCGCCCATCAGTGCTGCCCATCAGTGCGACCCACCAATGATGCCCAGCAGTGCCACCGATCAGTGCCGTCTGTCAGTGCGTCCAGGTAGGCAAGTGGTTAATTGCAGTGTTGGCACTTTGAAATAAAAAAGTTGGTTTGTGTTGCAGTTTTGGGCACTTGGGCTCAAAAAGGTTCGCCATCACTGACCTAGGAACATAAGCTGTAACGAATTTTGAAATGCTCTTAGGCGGGCCATACACCATGCAGTTTTCTTGAGAATTTTGCTGTAGATTTACAAAAAAACATAAAATATGAGGTCAAAACTAAAGAACACTTTATTATTATTATTATTATTATTATACAGGATTTACAGTCAGGTCCATAAATATTGGACATTGACACAATTCTAACATTTTTGGCTCTATACACCACCACAATGGATTTGAAATGAAACGAACAAGATGTGCTTTACCTGTAGACTGTCCGCTTTAATTTGACGGTATTTACATCCACATCAGGTGAACGGTGTAGGAATGACAACAGTTTGCATATGTGCCTCCCACTTGTTAAGGGACCAAAAGTAATGGGACAATTGGCTTCTCAGCTGTTCCATGGCCAGGTGTGTGTTATTCCCTCATTATCCCAATTACAATGAGCAGATAAAAGGTCCAGAGTTCATTTCAAGTGTGCTATTTGCATTTGGAATCTGTTGCTGTCAACTCTCAAGATGAGATCCAAAGAGCTGTCACTATCAGTGAAGCCATCATTAGGCTGAAAAAACAAACCCATCAGAGAGATAGCAAAAACATTAGGCGTGGCCAAAACAACTGTTTGGAACATTCTTAAAAAGAAGGAACGCACCGGTGAGCTCAGCAACACCAAAAGACCCGGAAGACCACGGAAAACAACTGTGGTGGATGACCGAAGAATTCTTTCCCTGGTGAAGAAAACACCCTTCACAACAGTTGGCCAGATCAAGAACACTCTCCAGGAGGTAGGTGTATGTGTGTCAAAGTCACCAATCAAGAGAAGACTTCACCAGAGTGAATACAGAGGGTTCACCACAAGATGGAAACCATTGGTGAGCCTCAAAAACAGGAAGGCCAGATTAGAGTTTGCTAAACGACATGTAAAAAAGCCTTCACAGTTCTGGAACAACATCCTATGGACAGATGAGACCGACATCAACTTGTACCAGAGTGATGGGAAGAGAAGAGTATGGAGAAGGAACTGCTCATGATCCTAAGCATACCACCTCATCAGTGATCATGGTGGTGGTAGTGTCATGGCGTGGGCATGTATGGCTGCCAATGGAACTGCTTCTCTTGTATTTATTGATGATGTGACTGCTGACAGAAGCAGCCGGATGAATTGTGAAGTGTTTCGGGAATATTATCAGCTCATATTCAGCCAAATGCTTCACAACTCATTGGACGCTTCACAGTGCAGATGGACAATGACCCAAAGCAGACTGCAAAAGCAACCAAAGAGTTTTTTAAGGGAAAGAAGTGGAATGTTATGCAATGGCCAAGTCAATCACCTGACCTGAATCCGATTGAGCATTTCACTTGCTGAAGACAAAACTGAAGGGAAAATGCCCCAAGAACAAGCAGGAACTGAAGACAGTTGCAGTAGAGGCCTGGCAGAGCATCACCAGGGATGAAACCCAGCGTCTGGTGATGTCTATGCGTTCCAGACTTCAGGCTGTAATTGACTGCAAAGGATTTGCAACCAAGTATTAAAAAGTGAAAGTTTGATTTTTGATTATCATTCTGTCCCATTACTTTTGATCCCTTAACAAGTGGGAGGCACATATGCAAACTGTTGTAATTCCTACACCGTTCACCTGATTTGGATGTAAATACCCTCAAATTAAAGCTGACAGTCTGCAGTTAAAGCACATCTTGTACGTTTATTTCAAATCCATTGTGGTGGTGTATAGAGCCAAAAATGTTAGAATTGTGTCGATTCAACCCCCCCCCCTTGTGCACCATATGTTTTCCCCTGCTGCCCAGGCCCCTTCACCCCCACAGTGCTGCCTGCTACCCTCCTCTCCTTCTCACCGGCAGCTGCAGGAACTAGGACAATAGGACCCTTCAGGATGGAGAGTGGGGGAAGATTCTAGTAAATATGTCACATTTACCAGCCCCTTCGTTTCCTGAATGAACACAATGAGCGATCAGTACTGATCACTCGCGGTGTTCATTCATAATTTAAGTATAGTAAACTGCTTTTTTTGGAGGGGGACCCTGTCAAGTTGGCTGTATGGGGCCCCATGGTTTCTAACAGCAGCACTGGCTATGGACACAAATGATGATAATAGTTTAGCCTGTTCTTGAATGGCAAACAACTTGGGTTTGGGTTCAAAGCATGGTTGACCTGAATCAAAGCCTCATCTCTACTCTCCAGGGTTGATGGTCAATGCAGTGGCAAATTGCATAAAAAGTAATGTTTTACAGAAAATATTACACTGTATTTATATATTGTATAGAAGTGCTCAACAGTGTGTAAGCACTTTTACAAGGCCGAAATTTCAAGGGGAGAGACAAGCAGAAAAATGTTTACTGAAAAAAAAGATCATTTGGATACAAGAAAAGCAGCACATTGTGGTACAATAAAACAACAAAGAAGACACAAGTATAGACCATCTAACCCATCATGCATGATCTTCTTGGAGAGGACTATACACAAAAATGTTCAACAAGTATTCTAAACAGATGATGAAGTATAAACTATAGAAAAGCATATCTGAGGCCACATTAGACAAATACAGAGGAGGCAGTCCACATAGGAGATTGTAAGGTGATATCAAGACATTCACAAGTTGGCAAGGAGGTACAAAAAATAAATAAATGGGGGGATGGGGGGAGAGGATAAGAGATGGAAAGGAGATGTCAGGGCTCTGTCCACAGCAGAGCTACTAGGAGACCTGGCACTCCTGCCAGTACCTTGCATAGCCGCAGAAGTGCACGTTGGCGAAAATCTATGCGCACTGGCGCACGGACGTGAGCTGGAACACGCATGCGCACTGGTGCATAGTTGCGCATACATTGGCTCAGTTTGGCGCCAGACGGCCTTTTTAAGGAGGCCCATCACTCCCTCAAATTGCTGGTTGATCTCTGGCTCCCCAGTACCCTTGTCCGTGTTCTCTTGGTGTTGTGATTTCCTGATACCGATTCGGCTTGCTCTTGGACCTGTCTTCTCTGCCTGACTCCTGACCTGTCCCTGGCTTGGCTAACAGATATGCTCCCACGCTCTTCTGTGTATGACCCCGGCTATCCTATTGACTACGGCTGCTCTAATCTCCAACTGGCACTTGACCTTGGCTTTGAACTGACTATCCTGTGGTCCTGTTTCCCTGAAGGCATGTATATCTCTCAGAGGCGCCACCTGTCTGCAGATTCCATTTCAGTGCATCAGCGGTGCTCCTGGGTGTACCTCTGACCAGCACTCCTACAGGCAACCTGTGCTACTTTGGGCCCGATTCTTGCTGTCCCATTTCCAGGGGGGTCTGGAACTTAGCCACAAGGGAAGCCCTCTCTCCATTGGCCTCTAACACCAGGTATGTGATAGGACAAGATGCACAGAGCAAAGGGTGAGGGGATTATATGGGGGAGGAGAGGGGAATATAAAAGGATTGTCATGATATCCACAAAGTGAAGTGCCTTTAAGCAGTATAATTTTCACTGGTTCACCTAAAGGATGAACCTGAACCCCAGGAGCCTTTCAGAACCCAGGTCTGAACCCGCAACCTCTGCTCTGGTGATGTCTCTTCTTGCTGAGCCCCCTGGAATGCTGGACAACTCCCTGGACAATTCCTTGAACGATCTGCCCTTGAATCTTGTTTGTCTTGAAGCTTGAACTCTTGGATCCTTCCATGAACTTCGTATTAAAGCCATGCCTTAGCACTTCCTGTTTGCCAGACTACTGTGCTCTTTCCAACCCATATCTTACTCTTGTCACTCCTGCTGCAGTCCATATCTTTGCTACCACTCATTACCAACCTTTGACTTGTTCCTTGACTACATTTCTTCTTGATCCCAATCTACAACTACTTGTTTTCTACCTTTTGGCTTGTTTACTCACTATGTTTCTGTTGATCCCTACCTGCTATATCTGCTACTGGCCCCCGGCTTGCTGACCTCCTGGTGGGGCGATTCGGAGACTGCTGCCTGGTACTAACACGCAGTAAAACCCATCTCCACCATCAGGAGCTCTGGTGAACACTGTTTAGTACCCTATACCTCAGGTGAGCCACCAGGCTGACCCGCTTGTATACCTATCCTGCTGATCGGTGGGAGCCTCTCTACAGCTATAGCTTCTAACTGTGACAGAGCCCATCCAGGCAGACCATGTCTTATCAAGTTTCTTTGGACAGGTCCTACTCTGAAAGGATCTCTCTGTAGGCATAATAGTAGGGGAAAAAAGGATAAACAGCTTAACACAACATCCTAAGTCCATCCAACAAAAGACAGGTGTGACGGAACTCACTTTGGGTGGGGGGCCCATGGAACACAGCTCACTTTGGAGAGGTGGGGAGACCCCTGTCTCGGCTCCCCATATCTCTCTTATGTGCAAGTCACCCTGTGCCTGTTAGGGGTACAGGGTGATCTGTTCTAATTTTGGGGTGGGGAGTTGTGAATTGTTTGGTTTTGCATGGCTGCATCCCATTGTTCTATTGTCTTGCTTGGGAGCAATTTATTATGGGATGTATGCGTTTATGTGTATTGGCTTGGTGGGGGGTGTTTCCAGCAGCCCTCCCTCCTGATGGGACTGTCTGTTGGTTCGTCTCTTGTTACTAAAGGTAGATTGCCCCGCCCTGTGTCATTATGCAGGGTGTTGGGGTTAATCCCTTGAATGTATATATCTTGTATCTGTGTTAAAATAAAGTAGACTATTTCCTGGTTTACTTCAAGATTGGTGTCGTCAAGTCTTGTATGGCCAGCTGTGGTCGGTGTTCGTACAGGGAAGCGGTATCCTAACGGAAGTCTGGGGACGGTGCCTTTACAACAGGGGTATTTTTTTGGGTAGAGCCAAGGATTGATTCACACAGCCTATTAAAGTCAGCCACCAAGGACTTCCGGTTCCAGCGCCGTGTGAGGATGGAGTGATTTGTCGCTGATCATATTCCCGCTGACACCCGCACTTAGAAACCGCACCAGCGCTCCAGTTCACTGGGCGGACTGTATCCTTCCCACCCCAGGGGACCGGATGGACCACTTTCTGGAGTGATTCGCTCTCCAATCATCGCAGTCATGACGTTAGGGCTCCTCCTTAACGCGTTTCGTGCAATAGCACGTTGTTAAAAGGGGTGTCCCTGAGGTCGCGATGTCACGCGGCCATCTTGGCTGACAGAGCTACATTGCTTGTTACTGGTGCACTGGACTTTTATATATTTTATTGCCATATCTTTATATATTTTTGAATTACCGGTTTTATGATTACGTATCTACAATAAATCTAACCTTTAAAAAAGTACTACACTATACGAATTTTTCATATATGGCTTGGCTTTGAGCCAATTACTCTTGGAGACCCCCAGAGGAAGCAGAACTGCACAAGAGACTGGTGTCCGGACGTAGGATCCTTACTCCTGGCTAGCTGTCTGATCCATTTAAAGGGTTCCTCATGGATATTTGATGGTTTAATGCACATAGTCTATGTGCTTCTGGTGAGTGCGCATTTTATAAATAGATGCACGGAGTCACGTCACAAGGAATATACTGTATAATATCTATGAAGTTGAAAGTCACCTCTTGAGATCACTGACCTTCCTGAGTCAAGCCGGCACGTTTTCTCACGCATATTAAGACTGTTCATTAGTATCTATTTTGGGTGCAATATATGAACACCGTGTACACTTGATTTTTTAGTAATTTTATTTATTTATTTTAATATTGGTCACTTTTTAGCGCTGCACTTTTTATCTATTTCTAAACACTGTTCTATACTATCGTATAATAAGATATAGAGTTCAGAATTTCTAGCTTGGCTGCCGAGGGGTGGATGCAACGATCCACACACTCTGCTTACCGGCGCTCTGTCTGTTTGGCTATTGCAAGCCTCTCATTAACAAAGGGACCTGGAAGCTAGACATTCTGGTTGTGGTATATTTCTCATGCGAAAAAAAGTGAAGTCCATAGACATCTTTTGATCTTTACCTGTTGTTTGTTTTTGTGCTTCTGTTTATTATAATACTCTGTCGGGTTCTGAGTTGCTTACTATACCATTTCACATACATATCCTGGGGACAGGAACCGGGCTGTGATCCTAGTTTGCCTACTTGTTGCATCTGTCTCAGGGGGCCTGCTAGTTTATCATGAACGCTGCTGCCAGACTCATCCACCTTACTAACCGTTCCGTATCTGCTACCCCTCTCTGCCAATCCCTCCACTGGCCTCCGCTCAGTGTCCTCCAACCCTCTCTGCCAATCCCTCCACTGGCCTCCATTCAGTGTCCTCCACCCCTCTTCCAATCCCTTCACTGGCCTCCACTCAGTGTCCTCCACCCCTCTCTGCCAATCCCTCCACTGGCCTCCACTCAATGTCCTCCACCCCTCTCTGCCAATCCCTCCACTGGCCTCCATTCAGTGTCCTCCAACCCTCTCTGCCAATCCCTCCACTGGCCTCCATTCAGTGTCCTCCACCCCTCTTCCAATCCCTTCACTGGCCTCCACTCAGTGTCCTCCACCCCTCTCTGCCAATCCCTCCACTGGCCTCCACTCAGTGTCCTCCACCCCTCTCTGCCAATCCCTCCACTGGCCTCCATTCAGTGTCCTCCAACCCTCTCTGCCAATCCCTCCACTGGCCTCCATTCAGTGTCCTCCACCCCTCTTCCAATCCCTTCACTGGCCTCCACTCAGTGTCCTCCACCCCTCTCTGCCAATCCCTCCACTGGCCTCCACTCAGTGTCCTCCACCCCTCTCTGCCAATCCCTCCACTGGCCTCCATTCAGTGTCCTCCACCCCTCTTCCAATCCCTTCACTGGCCTCCACTCAGTGTCCTCCACCCCTCTCTGCCAATCCCTCCACTGGCTTCCCATTGCCCAGCGGATAAAATTCAAAACATTAAAAATAACATATAAAGACATACATAACTCTGCCCCAAATTACATCACCAATCTTGTCTCCAAATATCACCCAAACCGTGCTCTCTGCTCCTCGCACGACCTCCTGCTCTCTAGCTCCCTCTTCTGCTCCTCCCATGCTTGTCTACAGGACTTCTCCAGAGCTTCCCCCTTCCTCTGGAACTCTCTACCCCAATTTATCAGACTGTCGCCTACTCTGCCCACTTTTAGGCGATCTCTGAAAACCTATCTCTTCAAGGAAGCCTATCCTGCCCTCAGCTGATAATGGAATCTTCTATTCCTCCTATCAGTCCATCCCCCACAGTTACTACCTGTTGTACCACTAGCCCCTCCCTCTTAGATTGTAAGCTCCCAGGATCAGGGCCCTCCTATCCCTCTTGTATTGAACTGTATTGTTGCTGTATTGTCTCCCGTTATATTGTAAAGCGCTGAGCAAACTGTTGGCACCATAAATCCTGTATAATAATAATAATACCTACGGATATAGGATTTGCGTGAGTTTCCTCTTCCCTACTCCTCATCCTCTTGCCTGGGAACGATACCTCTGACAAGCATGTCATTTATCTGCCCGGCAACATGCGGATTATATCCTGGAACATTAAGGGATTTTGTTCTCCGGACAAGAGGATGAAAATCCTACGGCACTTGAAACGTTTGAAAGCAGACGTTGCCCTTTTACAAGAGGCGCACCTGCCAGAACATGATCTTCAGCGTCTCAAGAAATTATGGGTGGGGGAAGTTGTTGGCTCCTCAGCTGAGGGTTGCAGGGCTGGTGTGGCCATTCTCTTACACAAACGCTTGTCCTACTCTAATCGCTCGATAGATAGAGACCAGGAGGGTTGCAAACTAACAATTCATCTAACTATGGCATCCAAAGATATAGAACTCACAAATATCTATGCTGTTAACTCTTCAGGTATTCCATTTTTCCAGGATCTTACCTCATGGGTCATGAGCTCCCCTGAACCTTTTCATCTCATGGGTGGGGACTTTAATAGTTTAATGCATACCGTTGAGGATAAAACCTCGTGTCATCCAGGGCCCGACCCAATTCCATTTTGGTAGACACTATCTCTCACATGACGGAAGTTTGGCGCCTTTTCCAACCCACTGATAGGGAATTTACTTACTATTCACCACCATATGACACCATGTCCCGTATTGACTATTTTCTTTGCTTGTCTTCACTTTTTCCTGCAGTAAGAAACTTAGAGATTTTAGAAATAGCTATCTCGGATCATAGTCCTATTGTAGTCACCATAGATGATTTCAAACCCAGAGACAACCCCCCTCCATGGAGGTTGCCCTCATACCTTGCAGATAACAAAGATTTTCCTTAACCATTAGCCGCCCGGCCTATAGCCGTTTGGTGGCTGCAAAAATGCTTCAGCTTTCCGGGTGCACGCCATTTTGCGTGCTCCCGCACATGCGCAGTTGCAGAGCCGCGCAGCGGCGTGATCTGTCACCGGCCGTGTACCTCGGACACGGCCGATGACAGATCTGAGTACTGGCCCCCGTTGCCGGTACCATGTGACCTGCTGTGACCAATCACAGCAGGTCACATGACAGTTGTATACAATGGATGGCTTCATTCATGCCATCCATTGTATACTAGTGCCTAGCTGTGAATGGTCACAGCAGGTCACATGACAGTTGTATACAATGGATGGCTTCATTCATGCCATCCATTGTATACTAGTGCCTAGCTGTGAATGGTCACAGCAGGTCACATGCACATGTCATGTGATTAGCTGTGGCCAAATCACAGATAAGCACAAAAAAAAAAAAACCCCGAATGAATCGATTTCATTCAGGTAAATGCTTGCTTATAGCAAAGTAATTCTTTGCTATAAGCAAATTGTGTAAAAAAAAAAAAAAAATACTGATCACTTCCCCAAAGTAGTACAATGTTACTATGGTAACATTGTACTACTTTGGTCATAGTAAAATCTTAAAAAAAAATCTTAAATTTTTTTTTAAAAAAATGTAATAAAAAATTAAAAATAATATATATAAAAAAAAATATATATATATTTTTTTTTTTTTTCACACTGTCACCAGTCAGTGTCCCTGTTCACCGCCATGCCAGTTATATGATGACACTGTACTGCACTGGTGACAGTATGTAAAAAAAAAAATAGTGAAAATAATTTTTTTACTTTTTTCATTTTCCGAAAAATTATGACAAAAAAAATACAACTTCAAAAAACTCGCCATTCCTCTTATGAAGTACGTCGGACTGTCTACTTTACAAAAAGGGGTCATTTGGGGGATATCTGTACTGTTCTGACATTTGGGGGATATCTGTACTGTTCTGACATTTGGGGGATATCTGTATTGTCCTGACATTTGGGGGATATCTGTACCGTCCTGACATTTGGGGGATATCTGTACTGTCCTGACATTTGGGGGATATCTGTACTATTCTGACATTCTTGGACCTCAAGAAATTAGATTGGCTGTCAGTACTACAGGATTGATCAATATTCAGATCTATACCATAGTTTGTGAACTCTATAACTTTCCTACAAACTAAATAATACATCCTAATTTGGGTTATTTTCACCAAAGACATGTAGCAGAATACATCTCGGCCTAAATTTATGAAGAACAATTATTTATTTGTAAAACTTTTATAACAGAAACAAAGAAAAACTTGTTTTTTTTTCAAAATGTTTGATCTTTTTTTGTTAATTTAGCAAAAAATAAAAACCCCAGCGGTGATTAAATACCACCAAAAGAAAGCTCTAGTTGTGTGAAGAAAATGATAACATTTTAGTTTGGGTACAATGTTGTATGACCGCGCAATTGTCATTCAAAGTGTGAGAGCGCTGAAACCTGAAAAATGGCCTGGGCAGGAAGGGGGTAAAAGTGCCCGGTATTGAAATGGTTAATGCTTGGAATGATTATACCCTCACCAATGCGGAATATGTTGCCGACCCAAATTTATTTTGGGAAACAGCTAAGGTGGTTATGAGGGGTAAAATCATATCATATGTATCTCAGTATAAGAAACACTCCTTGGATCAGTTCTGTCAGGCCAGCAATGCCCTTTGGAAAGCCCAATTAGAGCTATATCAAAATAGATCCTGGAAGCGAGATGGAATGGCAAGAGGCCAAGAGGTGTTTTGAGTTATGGGTGGATCAAAGGGAACCGATCAAAAATTCTTATCGATCCTTACAATTGCACAAATATGGGAACAAAGCTGGAAAACCTTTAGCCAATCTTTGTGGTGGATCCTTTACCCCTACTCATATCATGGCACTCAAAGATACTAAAGGAAATTTGACAACCTCTTCGCAAGAAATAACGTCTTTACTGACACAATTTTACCAACAGTTATATTCGGAGGAACCGGTGGATATGGACAGGGCGGAGACACACATGCCCCGTCTGTCGCAGGCCCACTTAGACGCGCTGAATGCCCCATCTCTTCGGAATAGATTTTGACCACTATTAAAAACCTTTCCAACAACAAGGCCCCTGGCCCTGATGGCTATTCGTCTGAATTTTACAAATTGACCCACGAATTTGTACATCACACTTTACTCCAAGTCTACAACAATATATGGCAGGGCGGACCCTACCTCCCTACGGGAATCACAGCATTTATAAAACTACTGGCCAAAAAAGGCAGAGACCCCACTCTCCCTCTCTCACCGTTCTATTTCGCTTATTAACGTTGATGCTAAGATTTTGTCCAAAATAGTCGCTTCGCGTTTGACGGGTATCCTTCCTGGCCTCCTACACCCTGTCCAAGCAGGGTCTGTCATGGGCAGATCAGCTGTCCTACATATCCATAAAGTTATCATGGCCTTAGAACATGCTAAACTTCACCCTGACCAAGATACTGCCATCCTCTCCCTCGGCGTGGGAAAAAGCCTTCAATAATATCAATTTTCAATGGTGTTGAGGAAGCTAGGATTTCAGGGTCCGATAACAAATTTATTCCGCTCCATGTATTCATCTCCTACAGCATGCTTGATTACTCAGGGCACTGTTTCTGCCCCCATTCATTTACAAAAGGGAACGGAGACAAGGATGCCCCCTATACCCACTACTGTTTAATCTGGCCATTGAACCTCTTTTCCAGAGTACTCAATTCTCATCCTCTTCTCTCGGGAATCAAAATTGGTAATGTCGCTATTAGAGCTGCTCTGAAGATGACATCCTTAGCTTCTCCTCAGTGGGTACCTCCAATCTTCCTATTATTCAGGATCTTTTCTCTACCTCTACCTTCCAGCTTTGCTCTGGTCTGCGCATGAACTTCAAAAGTAAAATCCTCCCGCTAAATCCGTCACGCTCCCGGTATTGGGCGAAATCTTCTCTGCTCCAGGTAGCCTCCCATCCCATCACCTATCTGGGCAACAAGATAGGGAGAGACCCTGCATCATTGTATCGTCTCAACTTTCCCCCGATTTTTGGTAAAATTGTCCGAGAACTGGAGAATTGGACCTCCCTCCCCATTTCACTTTTCAGTAGATGTCATCTTTTTAAAATGGTTTCCTTTGCGGGACTACTATATCCTCTGCAAACGCTACCTTTATTGCACAAGCATAAAGATATTAAGACGCTACACAAATCCCTGCTAACATTTCTGTGGCGATCTAAATGCTCCCGCATTGCCCTCCACAAACTATATCCTCCGAAGTGTGATGGGGGAATGGGTCTATCCAAATCCGTCTATATAATTTAGCTTGACTTCTTAGACAAGGGATAGACTGGTTAACCCGTAAGTCTATGTATTCCAACTTTACCCTGGAGACAGCCCTGGCCCACCCCTTTACTTTGTCTGCGATCTTGCATGCGCCACTTAAAATGCTACCCACTCATCTGAAACATAACTCGCTCATCCGAGATACTGTGATAGCATGGGGCGGACTGACAACTCATGGGGCCCCCGGGCAATAGGGGATCATGGGGCCCCTGTGTCCTCACCCAAACTCAAAAAAGCCTATGAAAAAGGTACCAGGGGCATCTCATGGGGCCCCCTACCAGGGGCGGACTGACCATTTGGAAACTCGGGCACTGCCCGAGGGCCCGGGGTCAGTAGGGGGCCCCATGAGATGCCCCTGGTAGCTTTTTCATAGGCTTTTTTAAGTTTGGGCAAGGACACAGGGGCCCCATGATCCCCTATTGCCCGGGGGCCCCATGAGTTGTCAGTCCGCCCCTGCCCCCTACTGACTCCGGGCCTGAGTTTCCAAATGGTCAGTTCGCCCCTGGCATGGCAGGAAATCTGTAAACTTACTGGTGTTCCTTCCGACATCTCCAAACATCTTCCCATACTGGGAAATCCACAGTTCCCTCCAGGACTGACTCATGAAGCCTTCATTTCCTGGTCCTCCAAAGGGTTTAAGGATGCCGCATCCTTATTGGACCTTAGGTCTGGCACTCTTTGCTCAATCACAGAGCTGTCCCAACAGTTTCACCTACATCATCATCACAGGTTTTACTATTTTCAATTGGCAAACTTCATTAAATCACAGCTAAGGATGGGGGGAAGGATGGTATCACGTACCTGGTGTTAGAGGCCAATGGAGAGAGGGCTTTCCTTGCGGCTAAGTTTCAGACTCCCCTGGATATGGGACAGAAGGAGTCAGGCCCAAAGTAGCACGAGTCGCCTGTAGGAGTGCTTGTCAGAGGTACAACCAGGAGCACAACTGATGCACTGGAATGGTGTCTGCAGACAGGTGGCGCCCGTGAGAGGAATGCAGGCCTTCAGGGTAGCAGAGGACCACAGAGTAGTCGGTTCAAAGCCACAGTCAGATGCCGGGTGGAGATTGGAGCAGACGTAGTCAATAGGATAGTCGGGGTCATACACAGGAGAGCAAGTGAGAATATCTATTAGCCAAGCCGAGGTCAGATCAGGAGAGCAGGTGAGAATATCTATTAGCCAAGCCCAGGTCAGATCAGAAGAGCAGGTGAGAATATCTACTAGCCAAGCCGAGGTCAGATCAGGAGTGCAGGTGAGAATATCTACTAGCCAAGCCGAGGTCAGATCAGGAGTGCAGGTGAGAATATCTACTAGCCAAGCCGAGGTCAGATCAGGAGTGCAGGTGAGAATATCTACTAGCCAAGCCGAGGTCAGATCAGGAGTGCAGGTGAGAATATCTACTAGCCAAGCCGAGGTCAGATCAGGAGTGCAGGTGAGAATATCTACTAGCCAAGCCGAGGTCAGATCAGGAGAGCAGGTGAGAATATCTATTAGCCAAACTGAGGTCAGATCAGGAGAGCAGGTGAGAATATCTATTAGCCAAGCCGAGGTCAGATCAGGAGTCAGGCAGAGAAGACAGGTCCAGGGAAAAGCAAAATCAGTAACAGCAGATCACAGTAGCAAGGGAACACGGGCAAAGGTACTGGGGAGCCAGAGATCAACCAGCAATTTGAGGGAGTGATGGGCTTCTTTATAAAGGCCGTCTGGCGCCAAACTGAGCTAATGCGTGCGTAACTATGTGCCAGTGCGCATGCGTGTTCCGCCTCGTGACCGTGCGCCCATGCGCATAGATTTTCATCAGCGTGCATTTCTGCGGCCATGCAAGGTACTGGCAGGAATGCCAGGTCTCCGAGAACCTCTGCTGTGGACAGAGCCTTGACAGATGGACTTAGCGCACCCACTGATTGACAGCACAATAAAATGGAATCAATACTCTATCTCCTCAATGTATCCTCAGCTTTTGCAACATAAGTCATCCTCAGGAATTGAATCCTTACTTAACCCCCCTGGAGGTATTCCCGAGTGTAGCTCGGGGTAAAGTTTCAGCATCACAAGCGGTAACCCTCCCCCTTCCCCGAGCTACACTCGGTAATATGCTGCAGCGTTGCTCTGGGATCCCTTCTGCACTTACCTTGTCCTTCGCTCCCGCGATGTCCCCCCTGCAGTGTCCCCGGCCATGTCCTCCGGCCGATCCCGGCATCTGTCTTCCGGGTTCCGTTCCCTGCTACGTCGGGACGTACGGGGGACGGAACTGGCGGGAAATTTAAAAATGTCAAAAAGCGACATTCACTAAATTCACTAAAATCACATAGTATAACATTCCTGTATCAACCCATTTCACATACATTTTGTCCCGAGTGCTTTGTCCGGCGCCCTGCCTGCATTTTTACTGTTCTTTCTGCCTGGAAACTGAGAAACGTCCATGGCGTCCAAAAAGCGTCCCTTTAGGTCAGACGCGGTTTTAGACCGGCTAGAGAACAGCGATAGTAAATCAGAACCACTTGCAGAATTGAGTGAAATTGATTCGTGGGGGAAATTCCTCATCAGACACTGAAAACGATTCTGCGACTGAGCTCAGCGATGTGCGAACTTGGCGCTCTATTTCAAATTTCAGTGTTTTGATCATATTATTGAAATACATTTATTATTATTATATTATTATTTTTTTTTATGATTATTTATTAAATTATAATTTATGATTTCGTGTTTCAAATTTTATCATCCCCGGGATGTTTACTAGACTCTTGTTTGGACAGATTTCAGTGAGTTATTCCTAAAAATGACAGGCCTATAATAAAAAAACGACATATTTCCATGCAAAAAAGTACCG